>NC_045548.1:16447243-16702243 GCF_009769535.1 Thamnophis elegans
TGGCTGATAGTTCTCCTTAATCTACCATAGATTTTAAATAACAGTCTTAATATGCAGCAATGAAAGATGAGAGAGTAGAAAAATACAGAAGCTAAACAAAACCAAATACCAAAACCAATAAACAAACATGAGCATGCACCAACACACAAATATATACGTCCCTCCATTACATCTTCTTTCAAAATGTTACTGGCTATGTGTATTTTTCTATGTGTAGCCTCGTCCCGTTGTGTATCCACAACGTAATAGTGAGTTTCATTTAAGTGTATTGTTTTAAAGTGTATGAGTTCAACTCCTGAAAAAAAATAAAATACTCAACTTTTAATATGACATTTGGAGAAATTTTTTAAAGATATTTCATGCAAACGTACAAAGCAGCTAACTAAAGCATATCAAGTTCACAACGAAGTCTGGATGCAGATTATATCACTTTTAAAATACAGTACATGGTGAATTAAGCAACAGGGGCAAGTTTAAACACAGTTTTCTTCTCATCTGTCTTTGTCAGAGAAGATCCTTCATTTCGTTGAACGTATAAAGGAGGCACATTTTACATTGTACAGGTAGTTCTTGACTTACAACCACCACAGGGCCCAAAATTTGTTGCTAAACAAAACAGTTGTTAAATCAGTTTTGTCCCATTTTATGACTTTTCTTGCCAGAGTTATTATTAAGTGAATCACTGCGGTTCTTGAGTTAGTATCGCAATTATTAAGTGACTCTGGCTTCCCCATTGACATAGTCAGAAAGTCACAAAAGGAGATCACATGATCCCAGGACCCTGCAACCGTCATAAATATGAGTCAGTTGTCAAGCACCTGAATTTTGATCATGTGGCCATGGGGATGCTGCAAGAGTTACAAAAGTGTGAAAAACCAATGTAAGTTATTTTTTTCAGTGCCATTGAAACTTTTTACAGTCACTAAACAAATGGTTGAAAGTCAAGGACTACCTATATTCAGAACTGGTGCTAAATATGAAGGTTTATGAACCTAACACCTTCTCTGATCTTCTTGGGAATGGTCGGGCTACATTGAAGATTTGCAGACATTTCTTGCATCGGAGACACCTTGAACTGAATCTTAAGCTCATTGCTTATCACTGCTTCCCCCCCCCACACACACACACAGACAAATGTGCCCCTTACAATTAAGTGCCCTTGGGAGAAACAATTAATGTATTCTTTTTTGGATGTCATGAAAAAAAATGCTCGTTACAGAACTGCTATAAGAAAAAAAAACTCATCAATGTTTATCTTCCCATTGTTAATTTGAAGAAGCAGCACACAGTTTCTAAGTCCTAAGTAATCTTTCACTGCTTAATGAAAGATTATTCTTAAGCAATACAGGAGGGTGTAATACTTCAGATGGCAATTCTCACATAATTGATTATTGTTGTTGTTGTTGTTTTAAAAACTTCCCTCTACAGAAATTAAATGCAATAAGGACAAATTATATATTTTTTTCCTATGGGACACATTTTTAGGAAGAAATAAAAGACTGTCTATTATTCCACCCAAGCACATCCTTAATACACTACCTAAATGCACTACATTTGCAATACAATGGATCCCGTTTAGGGAGAAATTACTTTGAATTCACACAGACCAACTCGGAGGAGTACACTATATGGTGGCAACAGCAACTTCATTTGAATATCATCATTCTTAAACAGGAAAGTGTTACCATAGTGAATGAATTATTCAATGAATAAATTCAGTAACGTGTCTTCTATCCTATGCAAATAATTCCACAGTATTGCTACGAGCGAGAAAACACTAAAACAAAGTCTGTACTTTTCAAGTAAATGTATTATTCATCTTTGCTTCCACTTTTTACCTCTCTCTCTGTGGGTCCGATTTTGTACATGAAACATTTTGTTTTCTGCAACCCATTAATTTTTCCATATTGATAGGATCAAGTTTTCTTTATATGAATTTTAACTAAATCATACATTAGTCTAGGGACTGGTCCACCATGCAACATTAATTTAAAAGGTATTCAAATATGGAACCATGATGGGCTTTCATGGTCAGAAATATAAAATGGTGTCTAACGTTTGTGAGCAAATATATTGAGCAAGCAAATCAGAATATATTCCCAACTAGCTAGTGTTTATGGAATGAGATCAGCCAACCAGCCAATATACCACAAGGATGACATGGAATAACCTAGACAGAAAATTAACCATCTAAACTTAAGCAAATGTTGCTAAAAGATGATGAAAGTAGATTGGTTGGGTTCAAAGAACACTGAATTGGGTTCCACCCAAACGGTGAAGTATCCTTGCCTCTATTCTCCAACCCATTGTTTGTGGACCCAGAAAAAAAAAAATACTTTATTGTCTAAAGCAGGGATACTCAACCTTTTTATACCTACCGCCCACTTTTGTATCTCTGTTAGTAGTAAAATTTTCTAACCGCCCACCAGTTCCACAGTAAAGGTGATTTATAAAGTAGGGAAGTAACTTTACTTTATAAAATTTATAAAGCAGAGTTACAGCAAACTCCTACCGCCCACCATGAAAGCTGGAACGCCCACTAGTGGGCGGTAGGGACCAGGTTGACTACCACTGGTCTAAAGGAAGAATGCATGGAATTAATCCTAAGCGTGAGCAGAGACTGTAGAAATCAAGTGCCACTCTTTACACAATCTTTTGTGTTTTTACAGAATCTTTTTGGGATTCTTGACAATTCTTGCTTTATGCTCCAAATCTGGTCAAATTATGATGCTCTCTTATTTTTGAGCACAGGATTATAACTTTAAAAGCCTGAAAAGCCATTAGGTGATCCATTGTATTTCTGGCCTGGGATGCTTGAAGCACAGAGAAAATTGTGGTTCGCATAGAACAGGGTGAAAGAAGCATTTCAGAGACAGAACATTAGAAAGATAAACCTACTTGACTTTCAGGGCTGTTGAAATGAAAATGCAAAGCAAAACAAAGAACTTGCACAATACAATCAAAATTGCTTTTATCCATAGCAACCTCCATCTTCAGATACAATTTAAACAAAGCAGGTACCTCTAGAAATTGCAAGCATATATAATATGATGTCTTAAGATAAAACAATTAGATTCATGGAAGAGGTGGATATATTGAAATATATATGTGCTAGCAGCAATAATTTCTTCCCCTTGTATTAAAATTAGCAATATTTGAAAAGCAAATTTGATAACACTAAGTTTCAAGTGTGTTTCAAATTCTGAGAGCTAAGGAAATAACTGTATAATTGATCGTTCTATAATTAAAGTTCAAAAATTCTGCTCAATATTAAATCAAAAACATTTGATTTAATGTCCAGTAAGTATGACTTCAACATACACATTATTTCTAACCAGAGGTATAATGTGGAACTCTCCAATATGGTATAGCGAATTTCAAAAATGGGGGAAGAAATTCCATATCCTGTTGTCCTAAATGTTAACTTACAAGGTTTTTTTTTCTTTTACCAATTTTAACTATTGGGAAAATGAAAAAAAAAATATTGCAAGATTCTGCAGCTTGATACGATGGGGAAAATGTCAGATATTTTCCTCAACAATTCCCAAAACATTTATAGATGGAAAAAGTTACATTGACTGACAATGAGCTCAGTCTAACCTATCTTTCAAGAAATCTGCATAGAACATAATGGAGGAGAGCAATTATTTTACATTCAAATATCTTAATGCAACAAAGCCTCTGGCTGATTATATGTATTTAGAGTTTTGTAGAATACTATCAAATTTCCCGAGAGATTTGGTTTCCTCGGTTCATAAATGCATGGTATTCATCTTAAATCATTCCCTGAGGCAAGTAATATTTTCCTTTCTTTTTCCTAAAACATAAATTAGCTGCAAATTAATCAGGCTAACAAAAGAATATGAAAAGTTAGGCTAGCATGGGGATAATATATATGTAATCAAATCACAGTCCAATATCTGTATGCAAGTTTAGAAACGTTCCCTCATTGACCAAAACTACAGTGGGATAAAGGGAAAATGAAGAGTCTTTTTCAACTACCTGAAAGCGTTTCTCAGAGAAGCTCACTTTTACATTCTCTAAATCTAATATTTATTTAATGAGTTATTGATCGTGTTTGAGAGAAAATATAATCTAGCATGACACTGGACCCTCTCTCAAATTGTAAAATATTCTCCTGTGAAATTCATATAATTCTGAGCTAGATACATTTAAAATTAGATTCAAAAATACCGGAGCTCTATGCAGTAGTTTCTTTTACAACTTTCTGTCACTTTCCAGAGATCCAGTATCTAATTCCATCTGACTATTTAAAGGGTATATATGGCTGTCCAAACCAAACAACACAACTCTTGGCGGCTTATAAGAAAAAGAATATACTATATAATTTATAGAGCAATACTTTTAAAAGACATGTACTTGCATGAAGGCTTGAAAGAATGACATAAACAGACACTACCTTCCCTTGAAATAGCCTTATAGAGCAGGGGTCTCCAAACTTGAAGTCTGGGAGTTGAAGTTCACAAGTCTTGAAGTTGCCAACTTTGGAGAGCCCTGTGATAGTGCAACACGGGCTTTCCTATTCATAATTAAACTTTAGAATCTGCTTGTATAAGAACTGGGCCTGGCTACCAGCAGGGCTGGCTTCAAGAAAAGAGTTGGACAATTCATGGAAGACATGCGGATGAAGGGCCGTTAGTTTTGATAGCAGTGTGACAGCTTCTGAAGGCCATCTCCTGGGAGACTTGTGGGCTTCCTTGTGCAGTTTGGTTGGCCATTGTGAGAAGAGATTTCTGAACAAATTGATCAGGGGGCTCAATCCAGCAAGATACAGTTTATGTTCTTAATCACTAAATGTTTTCAGCTGGTTACTCTTGATTTGCAAAACAAAGAAAAGCAAGTTACAATAAGACATTCATAATTGTGACAACAGCTGATCTTTTGAGTTATTTGTCACTCTTGGTATTGTTTGCCTGAATGAATACATTCTTGCCTTCTTGTCAAAAGCGAAGTAGATTTCTCATTAAGATTTTGATTTAGTAATTCAGCACAAAATGGTGACTCACACTACTTCCTGTTCAAAATAACAATCTCAACAGTTTCAGGCGTAAAGTATAATTTTGAGCTTCATTTTTCCACAATGATAGCCCAACTGTGTTGCAACTAAAGTAAAGGTAGTTTTTGAGGAGAATAAAATATGGAAAGGTGTAAGTGTCTTTCAGTCAAGTTATCATGATCTAGACAGGGTAGATTTCGTCCCTGGTTTGCCATCTATAATATATGCCCTGAGACACTTGGAGTTGGTGGCATATGCATTTTAATATATAATTATTATTGATGATGGTTCAGACTAAATTATTATTAACTGTACTTTTAATATCAGTTTTCTTAATCTCCATAATATTTCTATGTATCATTTACTTGGGACTTCAAATAGCCCACAGAAAAGAATAGCAAAGTTAGCAAATAACTAACTTCATAAGTTTGTGCTTAAAAAATAAATATGGTAATACGTGAATTTAATTTGTATGTCTCTGCTGATATGGAACAGATCTAAGCACAAACTTTGTTGTTTCACTTTACACAGTATAATACTGTTTCTTCTTTTCTTAAAGATGTTGTGTTCTTCTAATCACATAAGGATATCAATGAGTACAAAAATTATTTGCAAACAAGCAGAACACTTTCAGTAACGCTAATAGAAAAAACCCTTGAAATGGAAAAAAATATTCAAAGCGAAGAAATAAGATAGCAAAATAACATGAAATATCTACAGAGCCTGGTCAATAATTGTTTTGCATCTATTCAGGCATAATAATTAATACCCCAGAAAAGGAATAATGTACCAGACAGAAAACCAAGTTTGGAAAAAAATTAATATTATTCAACATGTTTGACTTAAATATTTCCACATAACAAAAGTGTTATTTTCAAGTCACCAGCTATATATACTTATATACATATGTCCAGAGTTAACAAAAGAATTATGAGATGTCCTATCAAAAGCAGTGATTTTTCCTTTTTTTGGAAATAGAAAGTACTAGTCTTATAATACACAAAATATAAATTATATGTACAGATAGTTTTTTTTCTGGAACCGAGAAACAAATTAAAAGCAATAATATTTTCATAAAGATATAACATGTCTACATTACATTAAAATGAATCAATACTGGTTTTGAAATGTTTATCTAAAGTTGAAAACTTTATAAACACTTCTTGAAACTGGAATTATTATTTACAAAATATACTCATCAGCCACACAGAGGCTTAAATATCTGTATATATACACACATACATATATATAACATATAAAGAAATTTTAAAATCTCAACGTAAAATTAAGCAAGATCTTTCTGTCTTTGGAATGTCTAAAACAGAACATATGCTTTATTTCCAATGTGGGTGTTATATATAATTATACCTCTTTTCAATTAATGGGACCTTTCAGAGTAATACTGAAAAAGCCTAGGTAGTCTTTAAAAATTTCATAACTGCCAAGATAAATTGATGACAATAGTAACAAGGACTTCCAATCTGCAGCTATCTTTCAGAATGACTGTGCTGTAACTTAACCTGCAGCTAATTTGATCTTCAGGGAATATATATATAGTCTTGTAAGTCCTACCATCTTGAATATATGGCTTATATTTTTATGGTTATTCAGCAAAAGTTTCTCTGCTGAAAGATCCACATGAAAGTATATGTGTTTGTCATTTACTTCAGGGAATCGCAGTTGTTAAATGTGTTCCTTTGAATTATTGCTGAGTTTAAAGCTGAGAAATAATAGCACTCATCAAACGAAATGAATACGAGCTATCATCCTGATGTATCTGCCAACACCAATTAATGGTCTAAAACAGCCTTAGATCATGTATTATCTGCACTGGAGCAGGCATCATCTATGGCAGGGGTCTCCAACCTTGGTAACTTTAAGCCTGGTGAACTTCAACTCCCAGAATTCCTCAGCCAACTTTGTTGGCTGGGGAATTCTGGGAATTGAAGCCCCCAGGCTTAAAGTTGCCAAGGTTGGAGACCTCTGATCTACGGCACCCATACATTTTTGTTTTAAATACTCAAGACATTCCTCATGATTGACAGAACATCCAAGAAAGCCTATTTCAGATTCACTCTTCACTGATTTCAAGGTCTGGGTGTATTTCTGTTTTAGAAAATACACTTGTGGTGGAATGAAAAGATAAACAAGTTCCATCTACCTGAGATCACTGATTGTAGATAATGCAGCAAAGTTTGTCTGATGTTCCTCAAATATTCTATATGTTTACAAAAGACAGGTCATTCATTCGGTGTTTTATAATATTTAAAAAGCTATATCATCCTTATTATTTGCAATACGCTTTAATAGTAAAAATCCACAGATGACTATTTTTAGAAAAAGAAAAAAAAATTCTAGTCCTGAAAGCATTTGGAGCTTTCATCTTATAGTCATCAAAAAATATTGGTTATACTCTGCCATTCGTTTGAAGATTCTTGAACAACTTCTTCCAAATTCAGGGCACGATTAATGTCTTCGCCTTCCTGTCCTGGATGACTGGTTGATTCTTGCATTGCACCTATCATAATAAAAAGATAAAGAACAGTAAGAGATACAGCATAAAGTCTTCAGGCAAACAGCGGAAAATTAAATCCAAAAGATTATTTTATTGACTACACAGCAGTGATTTGCAAGGGGGAGGGTCCGAAAAAAGAGGAAATAAGAGCTTGGGAGTAGGGGAACTTACTGAGGCTTGTTTTGAGTAAATACCTATCACAACTTTAATTTAAAGAATATTCATTTTCCAAGGGGTACTCCTCACTTTTCTTTATTGCTATCATTTGGACACAGAGCCCTACATGCAATTCTAGTCTGTGGTATGTCCAATTCTTTTAACAGAGTAGCTTGTTCAAAAAAATCAATATTTAATTTATGTCTATTAAAATTTATGTGCCAGTTCTCAAAAGTAATGGAGCTCTATATGCATAAATACTCTTTATGATTAAGAAAGTAACATACAGAAGTAAATTCTACTTTCCAACCTAATCATTTAATGCAGTTTCCACAGCTGTATTTATTCAGGACATAGCCCTCAAAATTGCATGATGAAGAAAAATCAAAAGAAATTTTGCAAATATAAAGAAAAAGGACCAAATGTATTTTTTGTTTCTTATGTCTCTTGGAGGTACACCAGAAAAGATTGACTGCTTTTCTTCTAGCAAGAAAGATTTATTGCAAATCATAGGTCTTCTTACAATATAATCAAGTTTCTACAATATATCCACTGGGTTTTTACATTATGGTGACATCAATTAAATGTACAGTGTTTTATTTCATGTCAACATACTCTCTAGAAAAGAAAACAGCCTTTTTGTTCATTAAAGATAGTGCTCATTTATTGACAGAAATTGGAGTTGGATTTCCCATTGTTAATGAAATGGTCACAAAGTGCAATATCACACAACCATATCATTTAGCATTGGCAATCCCATAAATGCTTATAGATATTAAATGAGTATCATGTGTATTAGCAACAACCTCTTATAATTTTATCTTGCAACTTCCTGCAGACTTCCCACAGTCAATGGAAAGCCAGTGAGAAATCTCAAGTCCCCTATGGCTCACAAGCAGGCAGGCAGGCAGTAGGGCAAGTTCTATGGAAGATGGGTGGGGTTACTCCAATGAGTACTCCCCAATGGGGAGAGGGCGCAGTGGTGAGGCACGAGTCTGTGTGGGTTGGGGAGGGAGTGCTGAGATGAGACATAAGTACATGCAAGTTAGGAAGGAGATGCTGTGGTGAGGCTCAGATGTGGATAGCAGGCTGGCAGGGGAAGGGTGCTAACATGAAATCCCTGCAATCGGCAGGGTATAGATGTTCAGGAGAAAATTGGTGGGAGCAAGTAGCAACCTTCCCAGCTGGCTTTGCTTGAAAGCTGACAAGGAAGGTTCCAAATGGTAACCATATGACTACAGGATGCCATACCTATTAAAAGTATGAACCAATTTCCAAGGACCCAGATTCTGATCAATTGACAGCAGGGGTGCTGGGACAACTTGGAGGATCAGTTGTAAATACCACTCATTTAGTCCCATCATAATTTCAATAAACGGTTGTTAACCAAGGACACCAATAATAGGACTTGTAAAACAGGAAAAGCAGGCTTATTCCCCTTTGAAGATGAATATGCATGGATCATATTTATATAAACCTTATAGAAAGATGATGCATTCAGGTTGGGAGTTTGTGACTTCATTTTATTGACTCAGTGATGCTTTTCTGATAATTAACTGTTGACTTGCCTAGAGGTCCCTGTATAAACCGCCAAGCAAGCCTTTACTTGCTCCAGAATCTATCATACATAAGCAAAGCAAATAGATTGTCTCACATCTTCACCCGTAATAGCCAATACATATATTGATCAGAAAGCCACTATTGTCAATTCCATTTTAAACTCTTGTTGAAATCATTTTGTTTATTTTAATAAATACAATGTGGTCTGGTAAATCTGAGTTGGATTGGGTGGTGATTGCAAAGCTAAAGGCAGTTGTTATATATATAGCCTGAAGAGCAAAAGAGGATAAAAGCATTGAGCGATAATAACTAACTAGTCCAGAAGGCGAATAGGTTCCCACGAGATAATAGAAGATGAGAAGATCAAAGCCTTCCACGGCCATTTGCAGAGCATCTGAGAGTGACAGGGAGAAATTTTGTCATTAGTCTCTATAAATCCTTGCTTAACTCTTGAATGGAGACATAGGTAGGCTTGAAAATCGAATTACACATACAATATGGGTTTAAAGTTGTTGTATATTCTCTATTCTTTAGAATAAAATCTTGAGTTTAATGATGTACCTTCCTGCCTTGGTATATCTACTTGGTTTGGATTTGTTTCACCTATCTCCATGAGGATGCCATAACCTGGTATCCATTCCCATTTCTCCCAGTCTCTCTCAGAAGTTCTGCATGTGGCTTTTATCTAGATGGCTTTGATCTTCTCATCTTCTATTATCTCCTGGAGCCATATTCTGCCTTATGGGCTAGTCAGTTATAGTCCCTCAATGCTCTTCATCCTCCTCTGGTCTTCAGACTATGCCTAACAACTGTCTTTAGCATTGTTCAATACAACTCAGATTTACCAGACCGCACTTATTAAAATAAACAAAATGTCTACATTTATCTGCCTGTTTTCTGCAAAGCTATCAGAAATTATCACCTAAATATTTATTTGCATAACAACGCAGAAGTCTGAAGAGGTGATAAGGCGGCTGGGAGACTTGGCTATGCAGGTGCATCACATCCCATTTTCATGGCTCACATTTCTGCCATAAATTTTATTTTTCAGTCACAAAAATGGGAAAATTTAAGCAAGTTCCAAAATGCTTCTTCAAAGTCAAATACAGAACTGAAATAATTAATTTTTGTATTAGTTAGATGCATATTCAGAAGCTGAAAGTAGAATACATGGTGGTACCTCCTTCCAGTTTTCCCTTAAAAAACCACCCTGTGAGGTAAGATTTCTCCATACTTCTCAACAACTATGCCACCTATAAAATTAGACTGGAATATAACTGTACAGCACAACTGAAAACATTTCTGTTCAATAAGCAACTGAATTACATTAATACCCCTACTATTATCTTAAAGATTAAGAGCCAGCGCAAAAAGCCCAATTCTTATAGTGCTTGGTACAATCCAAAAAACTTAGAAATGTTGAGACTCTTCAGCATAATGCTATAAATAAAAAGGTATGCCAAACTTTCTCATAGTAAATATCACATTACCGGAATAGCCATGAGCCCGTTTCATATGAAGCTTCATGTTGCTTTTCTGGGTGAAGCCCATTGTACAGTAATCACATTTGTACGGCCTTTCCCCTGTATGTTTTTTCATATGAACTTGCAGTGCACTCTTCTGGTTAAAAGCTTTCTCACACAAGGTACACTGAAAGGGACGCTCACCTTTGGTAAAAAAGCAAAGAAACAAGAACAGATGAATTGACCCAATGGCAAATTTCCCATTTCTTCTAATGTGACCCGAAAAGTATATTTCTCATTTCAACCGAGCTAAGCAATCATCTAGCCCATTGCAAAACACATGGGCTGATAGAGCTATAGTCACAAATGTTCAGCAGCCATAAGGCAGAATGCTGGGAATTGCTATGGAAGAATAAAATGGGAAGCTGATTTTCTTAGCCTGTCTTCTTCCAAAATAACCATCATATTATCCAAACAAAAGTCATTTTATTACATTCCTTAAGGGTCACCTCTATTAACACGTTTTGGAGATGCGACAATTCTACTTGAACGTTTGATCCTCCCCAAAGATCACAAAGTGGTCATAGACTTATTTCTCTTCCACCATACGTATTCCCCAGGTAACCTGGCATTTCCTCCATTGGTTTTCAAATAATTGACCTGAGCATGCTGCAGCTAATTTCAGACAGACAAATATCCATACAGGCAATGAGAATGGGAGGCTATCAAAGCAGGATACATAGAATATGGAGGAAATCCAATTAATAAGAGAGGTTCTGCAGTTGTTCAGAATTGGTTCCACCCCTCTGGATCCTTCTGTCCTGAAGTGCAGCACCTACAGATGAGAACTGTCTTGCATGAAGAGGACAGCAGACCAAGTAGATACCTTAGACACTTTCTCTAATATGCCATGTCTATAATCCATGAATTGTAATAAGGGTGAGCTTTCTCAATATTAATAGCCTAAAAAATGCATGGTGGTTAAAAACAAACGAGGCTTCTTTGCCCTTGGTGATTCAGACATAATTAGCAAAATGATTAAAATCTAACCTCAAATACTGCAATGGGTATCACTCAGTACTATTTAGTTACCTGTATGGATGCGACTATGTCTTTCCAATTGACTTGGTTTAGCAAAGGCTTTTTCACAGGTGTCACATTTAAATACTCTTGGCTTTTGGGAACTCGGTGATGGTCCAGCCTGATGCGTTTGCATATGCTCCTTAATCAAAGACAAAATACATTTTATTTGTCACATTTTTTTTTATAATAGAAATATATTTGGAGGCTTGTTAATTTAGTTCCAGTTTCTGCAACCCTATATTCATTTTGCAGATCTGGCCCAGGGGTGTTACATAACTCAGAGCAAAAGGACAAGAAATGTGCAATGGAATGTGAAATGCAACACTTCAAAGACAGACACTATTGCTACGTATGTCTAGTTTAATGAAAGGAAGGACTGGGGATGACATAATGACAGTGTTCCAATATCTAAGGGGCTGCCACAAAGAAGAAGGGGTCAACCTACTCTCTAAAGCACCTGAAGGCAGAACAAGAAGCAAAGGATGGAGAGAATAAGGAGAAATTTCCTTCCAGAACAATTAATCAGTAGAATGACTTGCCTTCAGAAGTTGTGGGGATTCTAAGACTGGAGGTTTTTAAGAAGAGATTTGACCAGCTATCTGAAATGGTATAACTTCTCCTGCTTGAGCAACTTCCAACTCTGTTATTCTGCTATTTATAATTTCTACATATAATATTAGAAAGGTAAGCCTTACATGTGTCTAGATTCCAGATGTGTAAAGAACCGCTTGTTCATTAATATTCAAACATAACAATTTCTAATTTTTAGAAATTAGAGCAAACTATGATTCAGAATGAAATATTTCTTTTTCTCTTCAAACTAAGATTTAGTCGTCTGGATAACAAGTGGAATTCCTACTGCTACCTACTTGAAACAATGTTCAAGGTGACATAATAAAATATAATGGTATTTATGATTGCAACATTAAATAAAGCAGCAAAGCAAGAAAACACAAGCAACTGGGCTAATACTTTCGAACACTTTGTCTTCGTAAATTCTTTTTCCAGGTTTTAATGAAATACTGAAACACAGAGGTGGAAGTAGTAAGCTCAGGTTTCCTTAGGGACAGTCAATAAAGTGCCACGGAATTACATTGCCTATCCTGCTAAGGAGAAGCAAAATTGTTTCTGTAAAAAATGTGTACCTGGAAAGAAGTTTGCTCATTTGCTAGAAAAAGTGCTTTGTTTCAATTCAGTGTTACCATGGAAGAACAGAGCTGAAAGAATGATAGTACAGCCCTGCCTTTGAATAAACACGAAAAATGGAAGCATGGGTATTCCAGCAATAAAATCAAACAACCTGGAATCCTGAAGGCAGTGCAAAATCCAATTGAATATAAGGGTTGTGCAAAATTTTTGAAATGGGGTGGTGGGGTGATATGCAAAGAACTTATTTTTAAATTGTTAAAACAGACACAGGGGTGTTGCAAAATCATATAGCTACTTTGGAAGCTGCTCCCTGATATTGTTGAATTATTTTGCTCTGCTGGGCAGAAAATGTTGCAAAACCTCTCCTTAAAACGTTTTGCACAGGATTTGGTAATAGTAAAGTGTTGTGGCTCAGCAGGAGCCGTTGGAGCTGCCACCAGACTCCGACAGCGAGGGGCCCTATCAGTCAGCCCTGGAAGATGTGGAGGACCCTGGAGTCTGCGCCCTGACTCCGAGCAGGGCGCAGAGAGACTGGTTGGACACCAGGTAGCGCCTAAGCCTTGGAGGAGTGGGGAGGAGACAAGGGAGAGTGATCCAGAAACCAGCAGTGAGTTGTTCCTGGATGCACGCCATCGAAGAGCTACTCGGCTCAAGAACAATTACACAATTACAGGAGGTAATTGCGCTCAGGTAGAGGTCATTAGGCCCCTCTCCAGACTATAAAAAAGACTGCTTGTGACCCACCCCTCTCACAGAAGTCAACGCATTGACTAAAGAGAAACTAACTGGGCAGGCTGGATTGCTGCCAAGGTTTGTCTGAATTGCTGCCAAGGTCCTTATCTGTTTGTTTGCTTGGCTTTCAGCCACCGAGATTCTGGTCTTGTTATTAAAGGACATTCTAATTAAGCTTGTCTCGGCTTTCGTTACGGGACGGAGGAGGGGGTCAGACCAGTAAAGTCTCCAAGTTCTCTACAAATCCCGTTGACAAGCCCATGTTGTTTTCTTGACAGCAAATAAGGTCGCCCTTTATTCTTTCCTTCTTCTGAGGGATGTTTTCAAGTCCTTAAAGTCTGTAGAGATTCTTGTCATCCAGGTCATGGTTGTCCCAAATGTGCTTTTTCAGGAGGCAAAGTTACCAGTTTGCCTCCTGAAAAAGCACCTTTGGGACTTCAAGTCCTTAATTTATCTAAATACCCTGATGAAACCTGGAAATCTCCTATCCAACTAATAACCAGGCTCAACTGTTAAACCTTAGAGGCAAGGCAAGATTGATCATAGGTCCCTATTCTCTCCTCCCCCCCACTTCTTCCTAGCATCTTCCTACAAGTGCAGGGTCCATTTCCCCACCTCCTCTCCTGGATCAATCCAGCATTCGCCTATTGGTTGCAACAGGAACTGACCAACCAGCTCTTCACCAAAGCCTGGTATTGTGGGCTGAGACAGTGATTGTCCCAAAGTCCACCCACCTGGCTTTTAAAATTTTCATTAAAACAGATTAATTTCATCTCGTACCTTCAGATGTGTGGCTCGTTTGAAAGCTTTATTGCAAATATGACAGATGTGGATTCTTTCTTTTCCATGAACTTCCTTACTGTGCTGCATTAGCACGGTGACTGAAGAAAATGTTTGACTACACTCAAAACAATGGTGCACGCGGGCCTCTTTTTCAACTTGAATACTTTTTGACAGAGGTGGGGAAACCTCACTCACCTGTAACAGGGACACAAAATACACAGACAAATAATTATGGCAAACACAACCCTCAAAATGTTTGTGAAAATATTGAATTGCCTTTTCAGATGGGATACAATTACATCTCAAGAGCATAGTTTTATTATACAGCTTTGACACACATATTACCCCAATTCTTCCATGTAAGTGATTAATAATCTTGTTAGCAACTTCCTGCAAGATGCGTGGATACATATGTGGATACAGACCACACATCACACACACAGGTGATCTGGTAAAAGAATAAGGGGGTGTTCATCAACATTACTTCAACCCAACTTAGGGATACCAATTTCCCCATGAATTTGTTTCATTATGTAACAAGAGATTATTTTGCTGTCAAATTACCCCTCTCACATGGACTAGGAAAGTGGGATCAGTTTGTCAACCATAACAGGCAACTGCCTCTTCATCTGTATACACTTTTTCTAGGGTGCTTTTTCTAGTTTCCCAATCAAGCCTACACACCTGATATTATTATTATAAAGTTATATTATTATTATATTATATGGAGTGGAGCTTTGTGCGCGAACACAAGTGGCCTCCATTCACGCGAGTGGAGCTTTACCCATACATGCCTGCCCATCACTCGCACAGCCCGGTTTTGAAGAGACCTGGGTCCGGGGGTTGGAGACCCCTGCTCTCAGCAGTTTTCAATGTCAGAATTATTTGCATAACGCCCCCAACAATCTGGATCCTCATTTTATTGACTTTAGAAGGATGGAAGGCTGAGTCAACCGTGAGCCTCATCAGGATCAAATTCCAGGCTGTGGACAGAATTAGCCTGCAATACTACACTTTAACCACTGTGCCACCAAGGCTCCTCATAGTCCAGCATTCATGTATATGTCATTTAATTTCCTCTTTTCCTTTTGAGGAAAGGAGATGTCAGCCTTACAGGATAGACCAGACAGGAAACACAGCTGGATAAGCTAATTCTACTTTATGGTAAAGCTATATTAATCAAATCTTCTAAGTCTGAAAGTAAAATCTCCTGCCATCTCCTTTACAGCCCAAGAAACTAGGGACGATTCCTTCTGAGTCTTTTACTCCACTTACTATCTAGCTGTGGACTATGCCCTCTCTTATCTGACCATTCCCTAGGCGGCCTCTTTTCACTCATCTCCCAAAATCTTTCCCACATATCATTACAGGAGCTTAGAAACTTCTATTCCTGATACGCAATAAGTCTTATGATAATGTCTATTTAAATCCCGCAGACTTGGTTTTGTTTCAAACTATGCTTGCTGACTTGTGGTACAATAGTAAACCAAGGATGCAAGATTTCTACCTCAGCCAACTTATTGGATGGATCAAAAAGAATACGTAGACCCAAAGTTAAAATCATAGTTGTGCTTACAACTATAAAGAGGCACACAGGAACAATTCTACTTACATTAAGCTATTATTTCCAGGCAATGTGTTTCTATATGCAGAATTCTATTATCTGTTATATGGACTTGGATAGTTTGATTTGCTGCAGATGACTTAGCTGTGACCTAAGTTACCAAATAAATCCCATAGTCAGCACTGTAGTGATTATGACCACAATTTGGGTAAGTATCATGAAGATTGAAACCTGTAGTCCTTTTCTAATTCCTCAAAATAAGATTTCCTATAATTGACAACTTCAGGTGCCATTCTGTTAAATGGCTGGGGTGAGGGCAGGGAAAAGGGAAAACATGCCAGAGGTAAACTTGATGAGATTACTATGAAAATACATGATACAAAGCCATAGCTTAGTATCAATTTGCCTACATGTTCTGAAGGCATTGGGGATCTGAAAGCTAGGAGAAACTACCTACTCAAATAATTTAGAACTGAACCTGCCCTACTAGTCATTTGAGGAAACAAACAATATCCACCTGCTACTAGTCAGGAATCAGCCTGTCACCCTGTCCACAATTGATTAGAAAGACTAAAAGTTAAAAAGACAAATGCTTTCCAGATGTAAGTAAACCTTTGAATGCAGAAATATTCTTACCTGATTAATTTTCCTAAGATTTATGTCTCCATCAATCCATCTTTCTGAGTACTCCCACTCTGTGAGCAAAACCAGAGGCAATTCAAGCACTGTGGCTGAAAGCTCTAGGCTTAAGCCCTATCAGCAACAGATGTTTACTAGAGTAGCATTTCCATAGCCTTTGACATAGTTTACATAACATACATGTACTCTCTCTTTCTCTCGCTCGGTGTATGTGCCTGTCTGTATGTCTTAATACTACATAAATGTTTTACTGTGGTATTCTTCAAGTAGCACATAAAAAAAAACACATCTAGACATCAGTTGCTTGAGTTAAGATTGAAAGAGACATTACCCATGAACAAAAATAAATAAATCATCAGGTAAGACTTTCCATTCTTTGTCATAATTAGTTACTGTTGAAGCAGTAAAAAGCAATTCTATGGAAGGCAGCAAAGAGGAAGCTTTGTGGTGGACAATGAAAATGAAGAGGGAAAGCAGACAGGTGAGGCAATTTATCTGCAACTTAAGTTTACAGAAAGACATGTAAGGACATAAAAACTAGAGTGGTCAGAGAAATTAATCACAAACCAAATAGGATTAGTTGAGAATAAGAATGAAAGAAGGGGAGAAAAAATAAGAATGGTGTTTTCAGGAAAGAGAATAGATAGTTCAAGAGTATCTCCTTCAGAAACAGATTTCATGAATAGTAAGAAACAATCAACAAATATGTAGAGCATAGAGATACCAAAATTCTACATTCAAGCATATTAGCTGTAAGAAATCAGCTATAGTGGCAAAGGGGCTGATAGTGATATTGAAAGAAAAGCAGAACTTGCTGAAAAGTTACATGAATTGATAGTACCACTCTTTACTGCAGAGTTAGTCATATTTAAGCCATTTTTCCTGCACAGTACATCTGGAAAACGATGTCAAATAGCAATAATAAATTACATATTTAAATATAATATCAAAAGGATGTGAAGGCAATCAACAGAGATATGGGAATTTTTAGTACAGCAAAGTCATAAATATTAAATTGCAAAAATAAGAACTGACTTTTAATACTTTATTCTCTCCTTTAAAGCCTCAATGCAAAGATCATCCAAAGAAAGTACTGGTATTGTATTATGTTCAAAACATCAAAAGTAGTTATATCTCAAATCATGTACTACTGTGCGTCTTGTACACATTGCAAAATCTTACTTGCCAGGATTTTAGGTTAACTAGGTGGGCAAGCAGGCGTTCCTAAAGAATACTGCACTCATCAGACAGCCCATTTTAAAGGGATAATTTTAATTATTTCAAATGCAATGTTAGCACACTAATAGGGCATCTGTCAAGGGTAGCAATGCATATGCCAAAAGGGAAAAAACAGGGAGGTTGTACACTCTCTTGCTTTATAGACATCACATTTAAATTCACTTAATGAAAAAAAGCAAAATGTATGTAGGATCTATCAATCCAACAACTAAACAGATCCTCCTTGCTCAAAGATTCTTCAGAAGCTGGACACAAACAACATGGAAATGGTTATCATCACCATTGCTCATTCGGGGAATCTTACAGAATGCTGTTAGATCTATCTAATTCACAGCCAACAATCATTAACACTAATGATCATAATTAATTTGAAAAACTATCCTAAAAAAATCCAAAAGAGCAGAATAATAATAGTAGGTTTCAGATAAGTGATGTAAGAGAAAATCAGAAGAATTAAACAATGATGAGATGCTGATGAGATGCAACCAGAGCGTAGAAGAACAAGATAAAATAAATATTAAGAATAAAACAATCACATGAGAGAATCAAATTTCAACTTTAAAATTAAAAAAAGTTGCATCTGACACCAATAAAGTATATCTGTGCAAAAATATGCTGTATTAAATTCACTAGGATAGCTGTGAACAAAAATATCATCAGCCTAAGGCAATAGTTCCATATACGAGTTTCTTCAAACAAATTACTTAGATATACTGGACTTCCAAGTTTCAGAATCCATTAATTAGAGGCCACACTGACAGGGGGATTATGGCAATTGGCAATATCTAATATATTGGGAGAGAACCAGGCTAGAGAACATTGCAATAGACACTATCTGGAGTAATTCCTATGAATAGCAGGCTCCCGATATAAAGGCCTGCACTTCAGGTCTCATTTAGAAAAGTGACAAATACTACATTTAATATAGTGCCATCTCAAATTCTCCTTGGAAGAGCAAACTTGTCAAATTAAAGTTTTCATAGATACTATCCCTAATGAAATAAATGAGTAAGATAAATGACAACCTCAGATACAGGACACAAAACGACTGCATTAGCATTCAAGAAAGGTTAATGAAGACTACTTACCTGATAAGTTAATTCATCATGGTTTGCAGGTACTGAATGTGGAGCATGGCTGACTAGGATGACCTGCTGTGAGCTTGAATTGGTCTGGCCAGAAAGGGTAGAATCTGTGAGTAAAGCAGGGAACTGCTGACCCTGGCAAAGAAATTTCCAAATGTTTAAAAAATGTGCAACTAAGTCACATATCAAAATCTGAACCAATTAACATATTTATTACTTAAACTTTTCACGCATAGGTAACTAAAGTAGATAAGTTTATATGTTATATAATCTTATATCTTAGGCTAAATGAAAAGTTTAAGCTATTATTCTATTAATAACCCCAAAATATTTAATTTGTCTAATGTTAAGAGTTACCCTAAAAGCAGTAATATGTAATGTGAAATTAATTGACTGATAGCCTATATATCCTGTGATCACATTAATGAAAGTTTTGTGTAAAATCTGAAATCTGTCCAACAAATCACACTTATGACACCATCAATTTGTTAGCATGTAGTACTAACAAAATTCAAGATGATTTGTCACTCATTAATTGTTAAAAAATACTAAACATAGGGGAGAAAACTAAAGTTGAGAAGGCTATATAAAAGACTAACAAACATTTATTTCAGTATGACATACTTCAATTTGGGTACTAAGAGGAAAGCAATGAAGATGCAGCATTATATAACACATTCTGATAAAAGATAATATCTTTTATTCATAGTTCACAAGGCCATTGTATGAAAACCCCAAGGTTTACTCTATAATTAACCCCTTAATCCTTCAGGGATTAACTGTGACTTTTGCAGTTAATTGATTTGGGGTGAGATGTATATCCTTGGTGCATGTTTCTGTATTACTCACTTCATTTCTTTCTCTGATCTGTCTGTCACTTAAAAAGTATGCTCATCGCACAGTCAGCCAGATGTTCAGACTGGATTGGGCATTTTTATCAATTTATCAGGACCCTAAAGACTTGGGATAGGTAAATGTAGATGTGTTAAAGGCATTGTCCCAGATGTAAGCCGTTCAGACTAAAGCTGCCTTTTGCAACTAACTGATGGTGATTTTGTCAATGCCAGTGGTGTTCAAGTGATGCTCCAGTTGTTTTGGGACTGTACCCAAAGTTTCTATTAGTATTGGTACTACCTTTGCTTGCTTTTATTTCTATTTGCAGGTCTTTGTATATTGTTAACTTCTCTGGTTTTTTCTCTTCTATTCTGCTGTTTCCATGTACTACCATGTCCACTATCCAGATTTTTTTGTCATTTTTTTTAATAATTGCTCAGTCTGAGGTTTTACATGGCAGGTACCTGTCAATTTTAATTCTAAAGTCCCAGAGCACTTTAGATTCTTCTTATAATAATTATTAGACGTTTACTGCCCATCATCCCTATATACTACACTTTGTTTTAAAACCAAACAACCAAAAGAAGCACCAATTTGTATTATCCATATTCATTTTTAAATGTAGAGGTTAAATGTTAAGTTATACTCTATATCCGTCCTTAACAAACTTCTACATTTAAAATATCTCCCACAGATGTAACTTTCTTATGTATTTTCTTCTTACTGCAAGGGATGGTTTATATTTAATCTATGGATAGGTTCCACGTAGGTAAATTAATGGGAAAATTAAGAGAAAAGTCCTTTGTAATTGATGAGAGCTAACGGTCAGCTGGATTCAAACTATTGTTCTGCAAACAAGTCACAAAAGAATTTCTAGTCCCACTGATTCAATGCTTCCTAGGGAGAAAAGAAGGGAGCTATATTTGTTAATCTGTGCTTCCCCCTGCAGTTCTCATGTCATATTTAGAATTCCATATTATATGGAGCAAATTTTAGGAAGCAGAGGGAATAGCGAGAAGGGTGGGGGGCACTTTGCATTTAAGCTTTGCATCCAAACAACAGAAGTTTGGATGCAAAGCCTGAATATCCCATCTTACCTTTAGGAAATATAAGTGAAAATTCAATTACATAGTGACCCTGAAAAATGCAGCACCAGATATATCATAAAGTTGAAACCACACAAAGAGTGAAGTATACTGCACAATTTTGAAAATATGTTCAATATTCATTGCTATACAAGCAGGATGAACCTACGATTATCTTAATATTTTTTTTCCAAGTTTAATGAATTTAGCAAATGTTAAGAACAGGGGAGAGCAGATCAGAGAAATGACACAAACCTGTGAAGTGATATTAAGTGTCACTGCATCAAGACCAGCAGATAACATACTCTGAGTATCAGCCAGGGTCAATGTGACACTACCATCTCCTCCCACACCTGGGGATGACATTACTAGGTTCTGAGCTGGCTGAGACAAAGGTGGTGTCGTTGGAAGGTTTCCGCTTGAAGTGTTAAGTTCTACAAAAAGTATACCACAATAATTCAAAATCAGAATCACAATTCATAATTGGGGATGTACTGTACAACATTCCAAGAGTCTTCATTATTTAGCCATTTTGTAACCCATGCAAAATTTAAATTCCAGCTACAACTGTCAGTATCTTACTCCAAAATAGTTCTGTGCTATTCACCTCTTGGGGAGAAAAGTGCATTCCTAACCATTAAAATAAACACTCTTTAACGTCTACTTGCCCTTATGATTCTGCATGAACAAATTCAACAGAATAGGCCAGAATCACAGAGACATTAACAAGAGCTTAAATGGCATTAACTTCTAGATTGTATAATATCTTGGTACTACTTCTCCTGATCTAATATGCTTAACATGTGTTCAATTTAGAATGTCAGAATTAGAAAGTTTGCCCTAGTGTAATTTGCAATGAGAAAGTCAGCAAGTTTCGTGGAAGACCAAACTGAGCGACCTTAGGTAATTCATTCCCTCAGCAGAGGGTTTGAAAATGACCTTGAAGAAAATATATCGCAGCCATTACCAAAATATCAATTTTGTCTGAAAAGACAGGAGAGAGTGAGGAAAATATCAAGTCTGGTTCACCACGATTATCTTGGGTATAAGAGAGAGGGAAAAATAAACTGTCAGGTTTCCAAGATTCAGTTATTATAGCTTATACAGGTAGATCTTGACTTACAACAGTTCATTTAGTGACTGTTCAAAGTTACAACGGCACTGAAAAGTGACACAATCGTTTTCACACTTATAACCATTGCATCATCCCCAAGGTCACATAATCAAAATTTGGATGCTTGGCAATTGATTCATATTTATGACGATTGCAGTGTCTGGAGGTCATGTGATTAGCCTTTGTGACCTTCTGACAAGCAAAGCCAATGGGGAAGCCAGATTCACTTAACAACATTACTAACTTAACAACTGCAATGGGTCACTTAAACAACAAGATCGTAAAATGGGGAAAAACTCACTTAACAAATGTTTTGCTTATCAACATAAAAACTCTGTCCTCAACTGTGATCGTAAGCTGAGGACTACCTGTACCAAAACCTATTTTCTTGGATATTTGTCTCCTAAACTGGTCTACCTCAAAAAGGGACCATATTTTCAGGTCAACCTATCTCAAGAAGATTGCTGTGAGGAAAAACAAGTGTATTGCCTTGAATGCCTGAATTAAAGCTAGTAAGTAAACAAGCACAAAGTGCCCTGAAATTTAGGTTAAGGTGAACAGGAATTAAGATTACAAGGATGTTCAAATATTCAAATGTTTACTTTGGTGTGATGAGAATCTGTGCAAACTATCATTCTAAAGACACAATGCAAAACAACATACCCTCCCCACCATAGTGAAATGAGATGCTTTTCATGACTGCAAGCTTTTCCTTGGCAGTTCTAACATTGGAAATGACTTCTGCGGTTGCATATTTTTGGACTGAACTTAAGCCCCATGGGAAGGTAAATTGTGCCATCTTTGTACCTTGACAAGGTAAAGCACATTCTCTCCATGACCCTATTCCCCAAAGAAAACGTGGATATCCCAAGTGGCTCACGATCTTCAACCACTCCATTTCTCGATAACCGATGCCCAACAAGCCGCCCTAAATCGGAATCAATGGCGTGCTGTAATCCGTGACGTCCTGCCCCTGGCCTTCACAATGCAACGGTCACTGCCTTATGGACATTGACATTTACGAAGATTAAGTCCAAGTAAGTCCAAGTCCATGACCCTATTCCTCCAAACCATGGCTATCTCACATACCTTCTATTAAAGATAACCATGCTGTCAATGTGGAAAAAAATCAATGTGTTTTTTTTAAAAAAAACTGATTTTTTTAAAAATTTACATCAGATTTTTTAAAATTTACATCAGATTTTTTTATTTAAATCAGATTTTTTTTAATTTTTATCAAATTTATTTTAATAAAATGCTTTTGGAGTAAAAATCTATCTAAATATAGTTTTCTATTTAAGATACATAAATAATCAGCATGAATAATTTAAATTGTTTAAAATTTGGGTAACAGTAAGAAGCTGAGTTCAATGTAGAGATATTTTAGACTGTGATTGTTCAAAAATTATACCACGTATGGTCTTTGGGAAGTCGGGGGGAGGGAAGGGAGGGGGGGATTCAGGGGGAGGGGGGAGGGGGGAAATACAATATGTGTTAAATTCCATGATTGTATTTGTATACTGTGGCTTTTCAATGTTAGTGCGAAAATAGAACAAACCGAATATACTGGAAGGTAATAGATACCGAAGGAAAGAGTCGAGTGAAAGAAGAAGGAGGGTGGAGAGGGTGAGAGAGAGGAGGAGGAGAAGGGAGGGAGGGAATGGAGAGGGAGTGATAGGGTTAAGGTTAGAAAGAAGGGGAGGGGAAGTAGGCGTAGAGGGGTGTGTGAGAAGGAAGAATGAAAGTTGGAGGGGGTTGAAAGAGGGTGTATGGTAGGCCAAGGTGGTATACTGGGTTTGTATTGTAGAGGGCATTTTCTATATAAGTGAGGGCCGTGTTTATTATTCAATGTTATATGCCCTGATTAAGCACAGTGAATATGTGATTGTATAGAATGAAAACATAATAAAATATATATTAAAAAAATAATAATAATAATCAGCATGAAATGGAGATTAGTTAAGTAGCATGAGGCTATATATTCTGCAACATTGGGACCATCAGTGAGTCAACAGCGGGTCAGAGAAGTAGCAGAAATGACAGTTGTTCTTTAAAAATTGAGTTGATTTAAATTAAGTCTTTTTACCAGTGATTTAAATCATGATTTAAATTGACTTAATTTAAATCAAATCCACCCTGCATGTGGTTCAAATAATTTATAACATGTTTTCAAATGTAAATTCCATCGAGATCACTGTAAAATAGTTCTAAGTAACTATGTGCAAACTAGCAAATTTGAGGAAAATAAATGAAAATTTACCTGAAGAACTATTCAGTGTTGGGTTCTGTGACAATAACTGATCATTATTTATAGTTAGTGTTGTAGCAGGTGATTGATTAGTGATATTAGGTGTTGCCAATCGTAGGTTCCCATTCAGCTCATTGCTGCCAGAGGAAATGTGTTGAATAAGGTCTTGGCCTAAATGGAAAATGGAATTGTTTAGCCACTTCAGATCTAAGTTCCCCTTTCCTTTTTCAGTAACAAAGCCCTCAGCAATTAGTGCCATCATGAAACTTTATACATTTTAATATTCTTTAAAATGAACAATTTTTCATTTCTGAAATAGAACAGTTTATGGAAAAACTTCAGAATGAAAGTTCAGTATGGCTAAGCTCTACCTTTAAAGGGAACACTGCATCCTACAGTATTTTAATTCACACTGATAGGATCAGTATATACAGAGAATATACCTCTAATGAAAGAAAGCACAGAATTATTGTCACTTGTATAACAAATTGAGGAACAAGTATGGTAAATCTTGTCAAGTTCAAAGTATATAGTTATGAATTATTTCACAATATAAACTGAATATTACCAAATATATGGAATAAATATGTGAAGCAGAAGCTGCAGTAAAAACATTCTATAAGGTATACTCAATCGGTACTAATCAGTTAAAGATCAAGAACATTTGTACAAAACTTACTATAACATTAAATTTGTAACCCCACCAAATATAACCCCATCAAAAATACCCTAAATATTCCACCTAAGGTAAAATTGCAAATGAGTATGTTTCATTAAAAAGTTTCAATGGAGAAGAATCAGAATAATTTCACAATAATACTTGCCAGATATAGTAAGGGTGATCTCTTGAGGGGTGCCTGATGAGTTTGTAGTGGTTGAACTAGAAGCATGAGTTAAAACATGGCTCAGACCAGAACTATTTATTGTCAGTGTAATCTCATGTTGACCATTGGCAGTTGATACCATTCCCTGTGAAGTCATAACTTGAGAGAGATCCTGTGAACCTGAACATGAGTAAAATAAACTAAATAAAAGTACTCAGGTTTTATATTATTCATATTTAATGTTATAATGGTGTCGGACACATAACTGAAAAACATAAGGGAGCTGGCTTTGATACATATTACATAATAATGGTTCCGTATAGATAATCCTAATCACAATAGTAGAAAAACAGGTGCTCTATCTGTCTTAGATCTGAAGGAGTAAGAAGGTTATTTGTGACTCTTGGGATTAATCTGGAGAATTTTCTTCCAGACTTCTCCAGGTGACCATTTGTAGAACCATCCTCAATGCAGAATCAAATCTTTGGTTTTTCAAATGAACTAAGCAATCATATTTTAAATTATTTAAGCAAATAAAAGATAGAAAAATATCCCTCAGTTCAGAACTCAGAGATAGGCCAGCTTTTTATCAGGAGGATCACAAGTGATTTCAGGGTGATATCCCTGAGAGAAGTGAGTTGAATTTCTGGCTGTGAGCGTAAGATGGCCCTATCTCGATCTATTTTAGAAATTTTTATTCATAGAAATATATCTTTTACCAGATTATAGTGGTGTGATTATAAGATAGGAAAATAAAAGGAATTTAGATAATTTTAATCAAAGAGCTTTCAGATGAATCTGCTTTTCTATTATATTTACCTGAAGTAGTTGTAGTCAATACGGATTCTTGCTCAGCCATAGGCCCCATTGTCATATTTGCTGAAGAAGTAACATTGGGCTGTAAGGACAAGCTTGACAAAGGCTGTATTACCACATTTGCTGCTGACACTGTACTTTCTACTGTCTGTAGGGAGGAGTTCTGAGGCGCCAAACTGGGATCTCCTGTTAGCTGCTGGGTCAGTACATTACCCTGTTGAAGAGTCTGTTGCAAAAGACTGGGATCAATCTGAAAAGAAACAAGTCCGATAGAAATATATTCCATTTTTATTTTCCAAATCCGAGTATAGTAAAACTATAATACCCAAGCAACAAAAGTTGGCACATCTCACAGATAAATAACTTGTTCAATCTTACAAAAGTTGGATAGTTTTAATGCTTTATGGCAATGTTACATTGGTTTATTTCAAACATTAGCCAACAATTGGCAGGTAAATAAAATACAAATTCTGCCAGAAGTTGTATTTTGTGAATCTGAGTCACTTCATTTTCCTTTTTAGCATTAAAAGATCTAAAGATATGCACTCAGCAGACTTTTTATTCCACCTGAAGACCTTTTAGAATTATTTTTTTAAAGTTGTGTCAAAGTTTCAAGGGTTATTTATAAGAAAGCTTCTGAACTCTACATGAACGTGATTAACTTTCTTTGAAAATCAAAATGTTGGACAGCTGCAGGTCAAGGGATTTCTTTTCACAGTGCCTCATCACGTGATAAAAACTTTCAAATACAAAACAGGAGAGATACTAGGTCAGAAAGATAACAAGAAACATTCTCAGCAAAATGACATGATAAATATGATTGATTTTTCACATTTATCAATTCAGCTTTCTAAATCCTCTTTTAGATGGATGCCTATAACATTCTCCTAGCATTCAAAACTTTTGAGTAATTAGGTAGAATTAGGAATCCATATTCTAAATAAGTGAGCAATAGAATAAAGAAAATTACGCAAAGAAAATTATTTGTAGGAAGGAGAGAAAAACGGCACTTAAACACTATTGAAACATTATATATTATATGAAAGATCTGGAGATTAAAAGCAAGGGATTATAACCATATGCATAACTTATTTAACAGCTTATGAAGGATAATATAGAATAAACCCACCTGTAAAGTAATGTTGTTAATACTACTAGGATCTATTCCAGAAATTTGAACATTTTGTCCAACCAAGTTGGCAGCAAGTTGCAACTGTATTCCTTCAAGGGTGGCCAAACTACCATCTGTCAAGGATAGAGTTAAATCACCTCCAGCTACCAAAGAAAACAGCCATATTTTTAAGATTAAACATGAATTAATCCTTATTCTACATCAGTGAATTAAGCAAGCTATACTACAATAATTAAAATTGAAAACCTAAAGACGCTTACTGAGGAATGCCCCTTACTGAATAATGAAATCTTCCTTTTAAATAAATATGCAATCGCGCATAGTGGTAATACCAATAAAACCAAAAAATTGATACTGTGTATTTTAAAAAGTGCCAAATTGATTAATCCTGATTGACTGATAGCAATGAAATCAGAGTGTGCATTCTATATATACAAATGAATTTAAGTAAATGAATGTACATAGAGTGGGAATGACACAAACTAAATGCATACATACTAAATGGCTAAAACTATTTGTACCAAACTATTTGTATATAATACATCTATCAGAATTTATGGTTTTCAATAATTTTGCTACTGGTATTTTAGCACTGTGATTTGCTGCTAATTTTATGAAGCAACTGATTGGATTTTTAAAGTATTTTATCATTCTCTTCAATTTAGTAGTTATTATATTTTATTTCCAAGATATCAATAATCATATCTTAATGTAAGGAAAGATAGAAATCCTATAATCATAAAAATAAAATTGCATTTTTTTTCTTATATAACCCAAGCGTTTCCCTGCAAAAAACCACAATGTCCTCTATGAATGACTTTGAAACACACCTGTAAATCATAAATTATAAACTACACAAAGATGAAGAGACTCAATTAAAACATCTGTGGAAGCCTCTGTTCAGAGACCCCAAGCAGATGTGACTGTACCATCATCTGTCGTGAAAGTTTCTCCGTCAACATTAACAGGAGATGCAGAAGAGTTTGATTTCACCTTTCTCAAAACTGACACGCACACACACACACCGGAAAATAGAATGAAACACTTCCATGTTTACCTGACATAGAAGCAGGAAGGATAGCCTGACCAACGATACTTTGCTGGAGCAAATTTTGGTCAAACTGGCCTGTCAGCACAGAGTTATTCATGATGAAAACGTTAGAATCATTTGTGGTTGAATTCAGAAGATTGACTGGCTGTAGACTTTTGGCTGGAGCACGAGAGCCAGCTTTCCTGGCTTTCTTGGCCTCCGATTTAAAATGGCACTGTATATGAGTCTTCCTGCGTCCAGAAGTCCGAAACCTCAATTCACAATGAGGACACTTAAAAGGCTTTGCTCCAGTATGTAGACGCATATGAACTTTCAAACTCCCTTTTGTAGAAAATGAATTACTACATACATGGCAGCTGAAAAGTTTCTGACCTGGAGAATAATGAAATAGTGTACAGCGAAATATACATTATTTCTGATCATATATAAACTTATGCTAGATTTTGTTTGGACATTAAACAACCTGTATTAAGGTTTTATAGTATTTGATAAAAAAAAATGTTTAAAGACTTCCTCCTAAATCGTAATCTACTCCTAAATTTTCGAGCTTTGAAAAAAAAAAAAACCTTTTAGGTCATAACTAGACAAAGTCTGCTATATTGGCTTAACTACTTTCCAAACAAATAAGTGGAGGAAGAAGTGAATGTGGGGAAGGAAACCAAACAGTATACTTAAATATTAAAAGCTAAATTGTTAATTCATTAGAAAGTCAAGTATCTTTCCCAGATTAACAGCCTAATATACAAGGTATAATATATCTGATGTTCACTCATTATTATCTAATATTATTATCTAATTAAGTTGGGAGTGCTCATGATTTTACATACCTGTGTGTGTTTTTACATGACAGTCCAAAGTCGACTTTACAGTAAAACTTTTTCCACATTCATCACATTTGTAAGGTTTTTCTCCTGTATGGATACGTACATGCCTGCCAAAGATATTTATTCTAATCATTATAAGGTATTTTACGTTTATTAAAATAGCTAAGAAGTTTCAGTTAGGCTTCATCTTGAGTTAGGCCTCATATTCCTACAGAATTACTTTACATTCAATGTAGCTTAAGCACACAGTAAAAACCATTTTTTTCTTTAATTCGCCTACAATATAATGTACTTTCCAAACTTGATTCTGAATACAGATTAGGAGATACATATTACAAATAAATTCACAAGGGAGAAGAAATTGCTATATACAATCCACTTGTCTTTAATTCTGAGTCAATTGTTATATTACACCATGTTCTCCTATACAGCATTAAATGACTTTCACTTCCTCTATTGGGCTGGGGGGGGGGGGGATTTTCAGTGTTTTTATAAAATGCATATAATCCTGTATGGTATTATCAGTTGTACTGACCACCTGGATGTAATATATGTCTAGTTTCACCCTTATTAGGACTCATCAGACATACACCTGATGAGTCTCAATATGCATGAAGCCAATCACATACTGCCTCCCAGTGGTTAATATAACTTTTTAAAGTAAATAATTATTTGAGGAAAAATTATAATAGAAGAGGATGATAAAAATAGCATTTAGCCAAGAAGTCCATAGACTAGTTGTCATTGAAGTAGTCAAAACTAGTGTTTTGCTACAGATGATCACAACTTTTATGAGAAAACCATTAAAATGTCAACTATCTGTGTGCATTTAATTGTATCATTGAATATAAACTCTTCAAAAGTAACAAAATCTATGGCTTTTTACTATCACTGCTTAAATCCAAAGAACCTGAGATAATAAAGGTATATCTACACTTTACTGCAAAATGCTTTCAAAACTCGGTTTCAGTATGACCAGCTTCTAACTGGAAAATAATGTCATCAAAATATTGAGCATGCAGTTGGTACTGCACTGATAGACGAGTCCCTGCCAACATTGAGAAGTTAGACTGTCTTGTAAAGAGTTATTCAGAGATAGTACAAACTAGTTGGTGTGGCAGGTGGTACCCATTTGCTCATGCTTATACACAGATGATGACTGGAAGGTTGCCTGCCTCTTCCTTTAAATTAAGGATGAAAGAAAGTAAACTGCTAAGTAATATAATTCATATATCAAAACTAAAAAAAAATATCTACATATTCACTTACCTAACTAAGTCACTAGGTTTTTTAAAGCTTTTTGGGCAGTAAGTACAACAATTGGCATATTTTGGTTCAGCCTCCATTTCCGCTTGTTTGTCTTTGATTTCACTAATCCTGTCCTTTTCTGCTGCAGACTGGACGAGAACTTTTTCAGAGACAGTGGCACTTTCCTGAGGTCTAATTTTTGCAAGTTCAGCTGTTTCCTCCTCTGTGAATGTGATAACACCCGGCCTAGCTTTTCGAGAGCTTGCCTTTTCAGATGATGCCTCTTCCTCTTCTGCATAATTAAACAGAGAAGCAACACTTTTAAAGACCTAGTAATATCAAACAAACTTCTTGGATGTTAATGCAAACGCCAATTATTCATAGCAATTATACAAAAGTGCAGATACTCCAAGGTTAAAGGGCATCAGAGATGTGTCTGCAAGGTCACTACATGATCTACATCAATACTACAATACTGTGATGCATGTTCTCTTTCAGTTTACAAAATTTATACAATTCCCGGCAAAAAAAATCCTATAATTTTTATGCTAAAGAACATTTACAGCTAATTCTCAATTTACAACAATTGAGATCAGAATATTTTGAGCAAAGTTTCTGAGCAAAGTGGTTGCTAAGTGAGATGCCCACCACTGATTTGTTCAATGACTGCAATCCTGACACTCCCAATTGTGATTGTTAAGTGATCTCCCAGGTTGTTAAAAGAGACAGAACAAAAGATCTGCCTACTGAAAACCTCCTGATAGCCCACCAAGGGCTTTCCTTCCCCTCTGTGCACAAAGGATTTCAGTTCCGCTCTCCCCCCACCCCCTTGCAACCTTCTCTGCTGGCTTCCCCACTGACTTTCTGGGGAAGCCAGGAGAGAAAATTGCAAATGATGATCACATGATCACAGGGAGCTTGATAACTGATTATAAAGGTGAACCAACTACCAAGTACTGAAAATACAGTCATGTGACAGGGAGGAGGAGATCCAATATTTTACAACGGCCAAAAGTGCTTTAGGAGTTTTAGACCACTCTTTCCAAGGCTGTCATAACTTTGAACAACCAGTCATAAGTGGAGGCTAACTGTAATATGCTTTTCTGACACACAGAGACTGTTGCTTACCTCCTCCTGCTACCTCTCCACCAGTTGCTGCTGTTGAAGACACTGTTTGATGCTTTTTCATGTGTTTTTTGCAGTGAACTGTGGTTCTGAAACTTTCATCACAAAATGGGCACTTGTAGGGCTTCATACTCATATGAGTTGTCATATGTCTAGTAAGGCTTCCATTGGTGGTGAAGGAAGTATTACAAATACTGCAACTGAATGCTTTAACTCCTAGGCGGGAAAGGGAGGAAAGTTAATAGAGATAGTAAGTGGTGGATATATAATTTGTCTACACATCAAAAATGATACAAAACAAAGGCAAATGTGAAAACATATTCTGACTTTCACTTTGTTCCACAAATGTACTGTATTTTTCAGAGTATAAGATGCACCTTTTTTCCTCTAAAAAGAGGCTGAAAATCTGGGTGCATCTTATACACCGAATACAGCATTTTTTTTGCCTCCTGAAGCCCCGCCCCTTCACCAAAATGGGGTACATTGCCTTATGGAGGCTTTCAGAGAGCTCCTGGGGGTGGGGAGGGCAGAAATGAGCAAAAAATGGGCCGTTTTTTTGCTCCCCTCCCCCAGGAGCACTCTATAAGCCTCCATAAGGCTATGCATGCATTTTTTTTTACAAAAAGGCAAGTTTTTCAGTTTTTCTACCTACCTACCTATCTACACTCTCTCCCCCTACCTACTTATCTACTGTATCTCTCTCTCTCTCTCTCCCTCTCTCCTCTCTCTCTCTCCCTTTAGCTACCTATCTACCTACCTACCTACTCTCTCTCCCTACCTACCTACTGTATTTCTCTGTCTTTCTCTCCCTTTCCATCCCTCTATCTACCTACCTACTTTTTTAAAAAAAATGCCTCTTCAAAACCTGGGTGTGTCTTATACTCCGGTGTGTCTTATACTCCGAAAAATACAGTATTTATTTTTTATTTACTCACATAATTTGCACTCAGCTGCAATATAAGGTTATTCCTCTACAAAAGTATTCAAAACAATCCTATAAAATTAGGGTAATAAAGACTGACTCATTCTGTCACCAAATGAGCTTCAGGCCGAGTGAGGATTTTAAATGTATTCTCTCATTATTACTTCAGTGTTTTCAACAGGTCACTATGCTGATACTGCTTTTTGTGAATTTATACAAGATTTTGGAACTGGTAACTATTCCATCCGTTAATTAAATGGTAAAAGCGATATACATTCCACTTTCTGGATATGGTCACAATCACCTACATATATCTTTTATTTGGATTTCACAGCAGCTTTCAATAGGTTATTATTGAAATGGTGAATGATAGATGAATTAAATACAGATAATCCTCGATTGCAACAGTTCGTTTAATGACTATTCAAATTTACGACAGTGAAAAAAAGTGACCATTTTTCACACAACCGTTACAGCATCTCCATGGTTATGGATTAAAATTCAGATGCTTAGTAACTGACTCGTTTATGACTGTCACAGTGTCCTGGTGTCATGTGATCACCGCTTGTATCCTTCTGCTTTGCTTTTAGCAGTCAATGGAGAAGCCAGATTCACTTAACAATCATGTTACTAACTTAACAGCTGCAGTAATTCACTTATGCCAAAAAAGGTCATAAAATGGCCCAAAACTCACTTTAAACAACTGTCTCCCTTAGCAACAGAAATTTTAGGCTCAATTATTGTCCTAAGTTGAGGACTATCTATATCTCCATGCTTGATCCCATTGTGCTGTCCATTTTAAGCAAGCTAAAAGGATTTGCAAGGGAACCAAATATTACCAAAATTTCATCACCTGTATGTGTTTTCTCATGAGATTTAAGAACTCCGGAAGAGACAAATCCCCGGCCACACAGTTGGCATTTATAAGGCTTCTCCCCAGTGTGTGAACGTACGTGCTGCTTCAAGTGGCTAGATTTCTTGAAGCCCTTATTGCAATACTCACACCTATTAAAATGAAAGTTTGTTGAATAAAATGAAACAAAGGCATTGATGAATCCTAGGAATATGTGAAAACTTTAATTACAGTTTCTGACTTAATGTTAGCAACACTTACATATTATATATAACTACCATTTGAAATATGACATACCTGTAAGATCTTTTGCTTTGATCATCATTATCTTCCAGAAACTGTGAACGCTGGCCATGCATCTCAAGGTCTGATGACTGATCTTGAACTAACCGGGTAGCCTGGTATCAATACATTGAAATAAATCTTTTAAATATATAATGGATAATAACCTCCGATTTAGGCCATAAGGCAGAGGTATCAAACTGGCAGACTGTGGGCCGGATGTGTCACGCGCAGGACAAGCCCACCCCAGCGAAGGGAAAAAGTGTCACAATACGTGATGTGATGGCAACGTGACACGGCAAGTTTGACACCCGTGCCATAAGGGTACAAGGTTTAAACCCAAGTGATTCCAAAATGCCATAATCCTCTTCTCAGCACAAATTATTTCTCTAATTTAAATAAATGTTAATTTTGGAGAGAGGAAAATAATCACATATAGGTTTCTTTTCTATCAAAATGCATTTTCAAGATAGCTAACTATACAATACAGAACATATGATTAAAACAAAAACAAAAGCATATAAAAGGGATCCATAAAAAAGGTATCCAACAATTACCGTATTTTTTGGACTATAAGACGCACCGGTGTATAAGGCACACCAAGATTTCAAAGAGGTAAGTAAGAAAAAAAAGTTTTTCTCTTCCCCCACCCCCAGGAGCACTCTGCAGATTTCAGCAGGGCTGGGGTAAGGCAAAAACGCCCCCATTTTTCACCAAAACGGGGGCATTTTTGCCTTCCTCCAGCCCTGCTGAAACCTGCAGAATGCTTTTAGGGGTTGGGGGGAAGGCAAAAACACCCCTATTTTGGTGGAAAACGGCCTGATTTTTGCCCATTTTTCACATGAGATGCGGGGACAGGACTTCAGGAGGCCAAAAAATGGCTGTATTCGGTGTATAAGACGCATCAACATTTCCATGAAAAAAGGTGCATGTTATACTCTGAAAAATACGGTCATTTTTCCTTTAACTGGTAAGTCAATCTAAAAGTAAAGGTTTATCTGAAAAAAAGTATGAAGATGTAACAGAAAGAGAATTCTAACATCTGTTCCAAATGTGGATTTCCAGCATTTGGCAGAAGCAACTGAAAAGGCTTTCTCTAGCATTCTTTATAGCGGAAGTGTTTTTTTTAAAAATATCCTGCGTACAGGTTTTCATTTATAGTCATAACAGGGCCTAGGCACAGATTTGTAACCAATAAATAATAAGGAGTCATAACCTTAATTATAACTGGCTCTGATGAAGAATTTCACTGCAGTATAATATAGGCAGTCATCCAAATGAGATGAATTTAGCAGAGATTTGATACAAAACCAGTAATGTATATAACTAGTACATTTAGTTATATAAAATAATAGACACTGTTGAAATATGATGCATCACTGTTTGGTTTTGTAACAGCAGTGCCTCAGACAAAAAGTCCATATAGAGAGTGGTAAGGATAGCCAAAAAAATTATAGAAAGCTCGCTTTCCATTATTGATAATACTGCTTATAAGCGTTATGTGCTTAGAGCTCATAGCATTGTTAGAGACCCCACACAACCACTTTACGGTCTGTTTCTGTTGCTCCCCTCTGGGAAGAGGCTTCAAAGTATTTCTAGCAGGACTACCAGATCCTGTAACAGCTTTCTTCCCTATGCCATCTGTCTGGTAAACTTGCAAGATTCATTTTTCTTGCTATGTACATGTATACATCCAAATTAGACTGTTCTGTTTCTCTGTATCACATATTATATGTGGATATATGCATAATTTTGTATTTATTTATTTATTTTGTCATGTTCATGTAGTGTATATTGGAGGTAGTGACCCTTTGAAAGCTGCATGCAATGAAATTACATTTTAATGTATGCTGATCAGTGTACATTGAAAGTGACAATAATACCTATTCTATTCTATTCTAGTTTTCTATTCTATTCTAATCATGAAAAGGCAGTTTTTGACATAAGAAACCTAATTCTTCAAAAGCACAATAAATCCTCCCAAATAATTCCTAAGTTATATCTGTCTTTTGACTGCAATCTTATCCACATTAAGTTTCTATTAGTTCTCCATTACCAAGCCAATCCATCTAAATCAGCTATTACATTCAGCACAATCTTCTGAAATTGGATCCAAGGATCTAATTGGATTTCTAAGACTTGGCAAAAGGATGCCCCTGAGGCCTTTCCCAACTAGACATACTATGGCTCTGTTTTTAAATACCAGGGTTCAAGAGACTGACGAGAGACAGGCATACAATTATTTCAGTTCCTGATGCTGATCATCCATCAGAACTACTGCAGTTCATTATTAGCCTTTAAGTCACATAAAACCAGATCTAAATCTCATCTAAAATCTCATCCAGAGCACCGAATCAGAAACAGCACAAATAATTTCTTCAATCTTTTAATTAATACTTACTACGTTGATAGTATCGGGGGCAGGAACCTGAAGCAGACTTGGTTGATGGTAGCTTGTTGAAAGAGCCTGAGATTCAAGAGTGCTTGAATCCTGAAGCTGTTGTACTGCTGGAAACTGACTTGGTTGACTGTAGCCATCATTAACTGTAAAACCTGGTACAAATACAAATGAACAAAACAACCCCCTATTTTTTTGTAACACAAACACACCTAAAAAAATAATCCTTCACAATTCAGGTTTTACTAACTGAGCTCTTTAGCATGATTCAAGTAAAATGGCATCTTGAAGTCAGCAAACAGGATTGCAAGGAAAATCCCTCTCCAGATCTCTGACAAATGACAAAATATTTACTGCTGACAAGAAAAGTACATAAACATTGTTCCAATATGCTCGTGTGGCAGATGATGACACATTTTCCTCAGTACAGACTATCCTTCTCTTTAAATATAGAGATGCAAATCAAAACTGAAAGAAGATTGGTTACATATAGCATCGATCCTGAAAAACAAACTCCTTATTTTTTTTCCCCCTTCCATTCAATCATGTTCAATTCTCAGAGACTGACTGGTCAATTCTCTGCAGTTTCTTCGGCAATTTTCTTTTTTAGATGTGATTTTTGCCATTGTCTCCTTTCTAGGGCTGAGAGAAAGTGACTAACCCAATGTCACTCAGCTGGCTTTGTGCCAAAAGCAAGACTAGAACTCACAGTCTCTTGGTTTCTAGCCTGATGCCTCAATTGGTACACCAAACTGGCTTTCATAGTAAATATCATGAAAGAGGAATTCCTTATTCAGAAGGACACATATAACTGGAATATAGAATGCGAGATGCATGAAATAAGAGAAACCTGGAATTATGAAATAGGAAATCAGTATTTCTAAATTCAAAGCTTTGGAAAAAAGTTAACATAGATAGGGATAGGGATCTTTAAACCACATTATACTTATATTATCCAAAGCATGAGACTACATGAAAATATGAAGTGACAATGATATTAAAAAGGCCACTGTCAAATGTATGATTTGATATAATCCAATACATATCAGAATCGAATCAGAAATTAACATGTAGTAGGTGAAAATCAATTTTATGTAAATGTAACCAATTTTGTTGTATTTATTTTGTACAATGACAATAAAGACCATACTATACTATAAATGGCCATCTATTAGTGGCTACCTAGTGGTGAAAGACAATGAGGAATATATTTGGACTGGGTAAAAATGTTTAACCTTGGTGATGTTGCTCTGTGGATGGAAATCAAGAGATCACTGGAATGTCTTTGGAATAGCTACGGATTATCGCTAGAGATAGTGTGACATAGGGAACATGTGTGGTCATGCCAACTTAATGTCATCTAATCAATCCTACATATATGCTATAGAAAAACAGGGATCCATAAAATCGGCAATATCAAACGAATAACAATGTAATAATAGTTCATTATTATAATAATGGCTATGGAAAAATAGAAACTATATTTGCCAAACCTAGAAGAAAAGAACAAATCTGGAAACATTCTAAGAATTTACTAAATAGCCAAAGTTAAGGTCACTTACCTTTCATTTTCCTTCTTTTTTACAGTAATCTCCACAGAACATAAATTGAAGTTTCCTTTAACTCAGAGCCATTCAAATTTTGAATTTATGTACACATGCATGTGTCTAAGAGGTTGACCCGGTACCCTTTATCTTCCTTGTTACCCACCAAATAAAGCAGGAATAAATATGGACATAAGTATGTGCACTAATCCAAGGAAAAAATAATCAGGCAAAAATTCTTCTCATATTGAATCTTCAATCTAGAGCCGTGATGGCGAAGCTATGGCATATGTCCCAGAGGTGGCACGCAGAGCCCTCTATGTGTGCATGTGTGCCATCACCAGGTACTCTTCTGGATCCCAGCACGCCGGCCAGCTGGTCTTTGTGGGCAGCTGAAAATGGCCTGAAAATAGGCTGAAAACGGCCTGAAAACGGCCCAAAAAATAGACTGTTTTCCAGGCCATTTTGGGGCTGTTTTTCAAGCCAAAAACAGCCCGAAAACAGCCCCCCAAATGGTCTGAAAAATGCCCAAAAGACAGTCATGCACACACCGGCCAGCTGGTCTTTGAGTTTCCGGTGCTCCACCGCACGCACATGCCTGTGCATACATGCGCATTCTGGTTTTGGCACTCGGTGCCGAAAAGGTTCACCATCACTGACCTAGAGCATTGTTTCCTCCTTTTAAATGATGCAATTTACAAGTGTGACACTGCACACTGAGAAGCACTTTCTCTTTGAAATCACTGTTTCTCTGCTACTGCTTCCTTTTCTTAGAAAGAACAGAGTTCCATTAAAAGGAAAGAACTGTTAAAAATGCCGTGAATGGAGGATGCAAAAACCTTCCATATTTACTTGTTACAAAATCCATGGCTACCATTGACCTGGAAGTCTTTAAAGCAGATTGGAAATTTTTTTGCTAAGTGTTATTATATGGCAGCTGAATCTGAGGGCTTTTTATTCTTCACAATAGGCAAATTTGAATAATGAAGTCTTGGCTGCATAAACCAAGATATGCACAAGGTTTATATGAACCACTTTTTAATCCCTTTCTGCTCCTCAGATATATTGAAAAACCAATCAGGAAGCCTTCCATTGGTTCAAACTGGGAAAATTGTGGTTAATAAATTCTTATATCAGGATATGAAATCCATCTTTAAAGCGGATTTAAAAATCATTACATTTAGAAATAATGAATGGCCAATTTAGATGAAGAATCACAATGAGTGGTTTCCAGACTGTTAATTGTTAGTATTACTACCAAAGTAGTATTATGACCATGTCAGACAAAATAAAAAAGGAGAAATACAAGGTCTTTTTTGAAAATAAAATAGGTAGGAGAAAATAATAAAATACATACCTATTAAATAAAAAATGAAATTTTGGATAAATACTTCGCCTTTACATAAAACCCAAATCTGTTCAATATAATGGATTTTAACTGCACTGCCTACTGTTAGCTGTTCTGCTCAGAATTTATATATTACAGTCAAATAGAACAAGCTACAATCCAGGTCTCAATGGGATATTGTTTCAAATAGGGATTTAAAATATCTAAGCCTAAAGGGGGTATAGAGTTGATAGTTGAAGAAAGCCCGAGCAGTATCTTTGATGGCTGGGATACCACATATAGAAATCCTTTCATGATGAAACAAGTGATGAAGCACCCATATTTAGCCATGGAATTCAGCAACTCAACTCTTGCTGTAGACCTTGTTAGGAATTGCATGAAACTCATTATTTTTCAATTTGGAAATTGGTTTTGTTTTTAGCCAGCCAATGTAAATAGCATTTTTTTTTTTTTTGGCCAATGTCTGGATATTGATATCGAACACTGTGTTAATTTTTTTTCCTTTGCCCAGAAGGTGATTTGAGAGTAAATATTTGATGGAAAGCCCATGCTGTAAAATTAACTTTGGCAGGTCAACTTACCCAGGAAGTAGGCTAAGCTATCTGTTCAGCTAATACTTGCATATGACATTAAATCAGAATTTTTAAATTAAAATTTTAAAAAAGTCATAGTGTTCAAGTTGATACTAAGCTATAATGGTTGGGTTTGCTAAATTGAATTTACTGACAAACCACAATCTAGATTAATGTCCTATCTGAATCAAATGGCAAAGAAAAAAAATAAAATTGAGCGCATGAAATTTATATTTATATCCTGGTTTATTAAGCCATGGTTCAATAGACCAAATTTATTAATTACAGTGTGGTTAATAATAGGGTCAACAGTTAGGGTGAGTCATTTAATTATTGTTCTATGCAGAGAACAATAGTGGAAATAATGAGAAGTTGATTTTGTTCACGTCTAAAAATCAATTGTTTAAAAGAGAAAAAAAGATCGGCATTTTAATTCTTAGTATTCATGGAAGAGACAAAAGTATTCAAATCCTGTATGCTCTGACAATGATTTTATTTTAAAATAACATGTATGTTTCAGCACTTGTATTCATAGAAAAAAAGTTCCCAGAACTAATGAATCTCCTGTTTATAAAACAGAAAATACAATAATTCTCCAAATAAAACTATGTAATGAAAAATATTAATGAAAGAGCCTTTATAATATTTAAAGAAACTGAAACTGATACTAATACATATGTGTGTGTGTGTGTGTGTGTGTGTGTGTGTGTGTATGTATATGTATATATATGTATATATATGTATATATATGTATGTATATATATTTAGTGTCACAACCCCTGGTATGCCCAAATATGGGAGGAAGCCTACTGCTTCCTTTCTCTGTCTTAGTGGCTAACACATCTGCCTAATATGTAATATAGCCCAGGTTCGAATCCCAGTAAGGGTATGGCTAGGCTCTTGCAGTGAGAAAATATCATATATTCTATACTCTGAAGAGTGCAAAAATAATCTACCAAAAGGCTGTAATGTAACAATCATAGTTATAACAGAAGTCATTTTAATGATTCTGCTCCCCTTTTCTTCCAGGAATAGTTCCTCACATCACATATGTACTATTTCTGAGTGTTATCCTTTTGGATCTTAAAGCTGTCCATCAGGAAGACCAACTATGACATGTAAAGAAGAACTGAGGAAACAGCAGGAGAAAAGTGCCAACTTGAAGTGTCATCTAATAACAAAGCAGGTAATGTTTTTCCTATGGATCAACAATACCTAAAAACAATGTTGTCTATCAGAACAAAGAAGTAAAGAAACAATGACCTGAACTGAATTTTCCTCTCTGACTAGTAGAAAGGAAAATGGGAAAGAAACACATATCCAGACAAAGGGATAGGGGCCACCATTTTAAATGCATGTGTCCATACATACCTACCTGAAATTCAAAATTTCTGAAGGGCTCCAGGAACTTCAAGGAAACTCCAAAGTATGGAAAATCTGTAGAGGGTATTCCAAGTTGAATAGAAATTGTGTACAACATGCACTTTAATTATTCCTTCTCTAGCATTTTTTAGGTATTTTCATTTTAAGGTCCTTGGTCAAAGATAATTATTTTTTTAAAGCAAAAACCGCACCAATGATTCAGTAGGCATTCTAATTATAAATGCAAAAGGATGGATGCAGTTTTGTATTTTATGCAAATTTGTTACTGCTGAAGTTCAATCTAGTTCAAGACCCCAGCACAACCAGTGTACATAAAAACTAAAAACCTTTAGAACACTACTTGGGGCGGGGTGTGTGTGTGTAGGAAATTGCCATGCTTTCTCTTGTTGGAAGCTTCTATTATGATCCTACCTCTGTCTAAGGAGAATTTTCATCTACAAAGTATTATCATCTTTGGATGGAAGACGGAAGATAAACTTTAAGGTTCCCAGATTAGCAATTAAAAATAAATAAATAACTGGCCTTTAGCCTCTAGCGATGCAACTATGTAAGTTCTTATTGCCTTCTATATATGACATTTTGGAATTGAAATAAATTGCTCATGAAGCTTGCAAGTGCAACAAAAGTACTGTCTGAAACTGTTAAAAAGGCTGTACCTTTACCAACCTTGTGATAATCCTTGCTGATCAAACGATTGCTGTACGATAGTTTGCTGCTCAAACTGGTTTATATTTTCTTGCAGTGCATGCTGGGATGTCACAAATCTATCTGAAATTAAATATATATATTTGAAAAGGAAATGACATTAAGTAGTTCAGTAGGTGCTTAACAAAAAAGAAATCCTTGATTTAACAGACTAATGGAGAAAAGCAAAATACCTGTTAAATTTCCAAGTGATTTTACCCATGCATAAAAAAGTGACATACATGGATAGATTGGCAGACAATATTTCATAGAGATATACACTGTATAGACAAATGTTATGAGTATTTTTACATCGCTCTAAAGATATCTACATAGGACAAATTCTGTTTTTTGCTTCCAAAGTTCACAAATAAAATACATTAAATTGAGGGTTACTTTAACTGAAAAAAGATGGTGAGTAAACAGGAAATTATAAAAGTCTATAATTATTTTCTACTTTGATATTAAGTGAGTCTGCCACTTAACTATTATTTACATTTCATTTATCTTCAAAGTATCTTTGAAATGCTGTAAAAGTGCTGCTAAGAAAAGAAATTCCAAATCTGGAATTTGGAAATTTAATATACGCTTATCCTCTTTTCTTAGGAAAAACCTTGATCCAGGCACTACAATACTTAATTAACATCTTAGCTCAGGGGTGTCAAACTGGCAGTCCACGGGCCAGATGCATCACACACAGGCCGCACCCATCCCAGCTCCATGAAGGGGAAAAATATTACAAAATGTCACATGACAGCAATGTGATGCCGTGAGTTTGACACCCATGCCTTAGCTCATTGTTATCACCAGTGATACAACCCTGTGGATTTTAATCCTATAATCAGTATACTCAATAGTTTACCTTCCTCTTGACCTAATGACTGATCAGTCAACTGAGGCCTGAGTCCAGCTTCTTCAGTGTCAACAACCTGCTGCTGTTCTAAATCTAAAATAGCTTCTTGATCTGTTGCAACAGCTTCAGTTTGCTGCAACTCTTCACTTTCAATTTCCACTTGCATTTGAGTCGAAACATGTATATTCTGCTGATCTACAGCTGTGTCATCAATGGAAGCAGCTTGCTGATGTTGCTGAAGCTGCTGGGCGAGCTCATACCTAGAAGAAAAGGAAGAAACATTTTTGCAATGTCAACACATTAGAACTTCGGATGCATTATGCAAAGCTATGTCTCTAAAGAAGGCTCTTCTTTAATGTTGGAAAAGGTGGAACAAAAGGACAACCAAAGTAAGGTGGATGGACTCAGTAAAAGCAGCAATAGGTAAATAATTGAAAGACCTGAAGGATTAGGTTAGGGACAGATCATAGAGAAAATCTATTTATGTGGTTCCCAAGAATTGAAACAAACTTGATATAATATAATCAAATCACTCAATATATCTAATTTGAGACACTTCCTGAATTTCCCCACTCTGCCCACATTTCTACTTCTGCTATACTATAGACTTGAAAGTACTAATGAAGCTAAGAGAACTAACAAGGAATTAATTAATAAGAAGTTAGCAGAAAGAAATATATTTAGCAATATTATACCCACAATAAATATATTTAAAAATCAGGTGATAATTAGACTTTTTGCTTTTTCTCATCCTGTTATTTTCACTTTTAAACTGATCTACTCATTAAAAATAGTTGTTTGTAATTCAACCTAGGTTCCCAGTCTCTGAAAAAAAATGCCCTAAAAGTTATTTCAAAAACTTGAATCCACTGGCAGGCCCCATAGAATTTCAAAAGAGCACCTTATAGCAACTGGAATTAATTATAGTTCAGGATTGAATTTCAAGATATACAAACCTGTGCGTTTTCATATGTTTTTTGCAGTTTAATGAGGTTTTGAATGTTTTTTGACAATATGGGCACATATAGGGTCGAAGGTCATTATGGATACCCATGTGCCTCCGCAGACTCCCGCCAGTGGTGAACGCTCCATTGCATATAAGACATTTGAATGCTTTTAATCCAGTGTGGGTTCGAATATGTGCTTTTAGCACTCCTGCTGATACAAAGCCTCTTCCACACTGAGAACATTTGAATGGTTTTTCACCCGTGTGTGACCTTTGAAACACATCAAAGAAAATCAAAGTCAGAGGAACAGATAAGGGAAATAAATACTAAATAAATAGCAATTAAAAGAGAAAAGGAGACACATAAATAAATTATGAGAAATGGCACCTGCAACAATCTCCTATTCAAATTCCTACTCTATTCCCTTTTCTCTTATTTTCTTCTCCTCTTAACCCCAAATCGGGACTTATCGCTAATTATGCTCAGCAAATTTTAAGTGTTCATCCATGGTTTATCTTTTGCCTTGACTATTCTTTTTTTTTGTTTGTTTGTATTTCAATGAAATTCAGTTAACTAAGAACTCCCCTTCTTTGCACTGACATGTCTTCGAATATAATGAAGCATTCAGCAAAATTTGTAACGTTATCTTTGGCAGAGATAACACATTTTCTATAGTGAGATAAGAAGTTTTCTGCTTTGAAATATTTTCCATTCTTAAACTCCTCTAGTTCAGAAATATGCCTAGATTTCCTTGCATGCACTGCCTGTTTTAGATCTCTTCCAGAGTTCTAACAACATTTAAGTCTGGTAACTATAAACTCCATTGCAAACATATTTTTTTCAGTAGAATTTACCGGATATGTTGTTTAAGATGACAAGACTTCTTATAAGCTCTGTGACAGTAATAACATTTGTATGGCCGGTCTGCTTCATTCACAAAATTATTATTGAAATAATTTTGGAAAAATTGGCTATTCCTTGGTATTGGCTGAATAAGACCTGCAGAAAGAATGGCAGATTAATGCTATTTTAAAGAAAAAAAATCCTTCCAATTTTTACTATATTCTGGTTCCTAAACAGAAATCAAAATTATGTTTTTTCATAATTACTTTTTTCCCCCTTAATGTATATAAAATTCTCAGGAGAGCAATACATTGTACTAGGGCTAGGCCAATTATCATTTTCAAAATTAAATACTTTAGCAGTAACATTATTCAATGTATCAGATTCAGACACATATTGGAACTTTCAAACACCTGTGATTATGAATGCAGCAACTTCTTAAAGCAGCCATGCCTTTTCTAGGAGCACATGGCTGTCCTCTGCCTCTTCCATGCAGGTCTAGGAACCAGACACATTTAAGAAAATGAAGGCTGGTTTTACTTTTGTAAGCACACCCACTCTGAAGCCACATTTTGTCTCCAAAGGTGCAGCATAGCACTAGCCTTTAATTTATGTGAATAAAATATTTATAAATTGGGTCATTTGAAATATTCCTATGTATCAATTTTAAGAACCCTTTAAAAAAAGAATGTACATTTCCAATCAAAAATATTAATTTCTCCAAGACTAATTATTAAAACTTACTAGGCTGCTTAAATATCAGGAGATATTTGCAAATGTGAATACTTATTTTCTTATATCTTCCTACATTAAACTTTTGAAAAACAGGTAGTTTGCCTTTTAATAAAATTGTGTATTTGTAAAGCTCCTGAAATATAAAGGAATTTAGCTTATTCACAGCACAACATACTGAATATATACCTTCAATGAAACCCTGCAGATTAGATCTGTCCAAACTGTTTAAAATAAGGCACTTATTTTCAAAAGAGTTAAAGAAGCTATGCTAATTGTGACTGCCTAGAAAATTTCCTCCATACAGATTATTTTCAAATGCTTTGCAAAGCCTTATTAAATATAAATACACTATATCAGAATAGGTACTGTATTTTATCTGCACTTTATTTCTTTCTTGGCTAAGTAGTCCTGGCACACTAGAGTGAAACTGCTTTTCTAATTATATTTCTTACATAATCATAGCTAAACCATGGAAGAATATTTTCTCAAACTATCTGAATCTAGTTTGATCAAATATGCACATTTCTTTCACTTCTACTCTCTTCTAAATAAATATTGAAATTTCTTCCAGCAAAATCATGTTATACACTTTACCTAAATCTGTGATGAGGATTGGTTCTTGTAAAGGAATATCAGGTACTGGCACATTGCTCTTGCCTATTCGAATTTTTGCAGGTTTCCGCTGATGCCGCATTTTTCTCAATTCAGTATGTTTAAAGTGGGAAGCAATGTGTGTCTTTCTGTGACCTGAAGTTCGAAACTTTTTGTCACAGTGTGGACAAGCAAAAGGTCTAATACCTACAAAAGACAAAGAGATTACATCTTTATTCCAACTTCTAAAAATAGATAAAAAGTTGATAAGGTAAATAATCAAATATGCTTAACTCATTCAAAAGCTTTACCATAAAAAAATTGACTATTTATAACTAAACTTATAATATTACCAAGACAAAGCCTGCTTTCCCCAGCATAGATGAACTTGTAGGATTGCTTTCCACAAAAATACAAGCTTCACTTATCCACTCCTTGCCCCAATGTGCAACATGCAGAGCAAACAAAGGACAGCTGTATATGTAAGTTAAAGACGTGCAAGGTAACTGCTTAAAATCTTCCCTCTGAGCATAGAAGGTACTCCAAAAATCCTGAATGGCCCAGGCCTTCACCAAGGCTAAAAATAGAGTTTTCCCAGCACCTTAACTAAGATGCCTGCCTGTATGAGATAAGGATAAGGCTTCAGATAAGGCTCCAAAGGTGTTTTTCCAAAAGGCAACCAGGCTTTCTTCCAAAAAGTCCAGGTGCCTTTTGGAAAAACACCTTTGGGACAATCATGACGATTGAGAATCTCCATAGACACTTTAAATAAGGTGTTGCTTAAGGCTCCACAGTAGCCAAATTAGATCCAAAGTCTCCACCACTTGTCTACACAAACACTGTAATATGAACCCAGAGAAAGTCAATAGTACACAATTTATAGTTATATTGGTCCTTTCTTTCTGGATTGATGCATATTAAATTTAACATACGTAAGCAACAGTTACATTTTACAATGAAAACATGACACTGATGGTCCTGCTGTGCTATGTTTGATCTGAACACAGCTGACAAGCAAATAGGGTTATGACACAGAAAATGTTCATATTTTTTTTTTGCTAAGATTAAAAATAAGCAGGGCTTCAAAACATTAGAAGTCCAGTTGCAAGACTTTTTACCTGTATGCAAGCGAATATGTACTTTCAAACTTCCTGAGGTAGAAAAGCACTTCATACAGTACTGACACTTAAAAGCCTTAATTCCCGTGTGCGTTTTTATATGCGCTGTGAGAGTACTCTTCACAGCAAAGGCCCGGAAACACTGTGGACATTTGAATGGCTTTTCATGAGTGTGAATGCGTATATGCCGTACGAGATCACTGGGCTTTTTAAATTCCTTAGAGCAGTATGGGCAAATATGCCATCGTATTCCATTCTCCTCACGTATGGAACCTGAAATATAATTTTAGAGTAAACAATTTGAAAAGGTTGACATGCTAATTGTGAAAGGAAAAAAGAGAGTGGAATTTGAAATGCACTGAAGGTTACATTTTGGCAAATGTCATCTAGCAACTGTGACATTAATTGGTAGACTGAATTGCTCACTATTAGATAAATAATGCTTCCATGAAACAGTCTGTTATAGCTACACTATGAATTAATAAAAGTAAAGGGTTCTGTAAGTTGACTTGAGATCTGACAGCAGATCCTGTAAAAGTATTTCTGCATTTCTTCCTGGATTATATTTTTCCAGATCTCTCTAGACTTTCACAATGCATTCTGGAGAGACACCCTTTGACAACATTCTCCAAATGATTATGCAGATTTTAAGGGCACTCTTTGTATCTAGAGGAGATTGCCCTTTCCCTCAGCATGCATAAGTCTGGAACAGGGGTGGATTCCGGCAGGCACTTCTGCCAGTTCACTCGTGGGCGCGCTGCATGGACGTGCGTGCTTGATGTGCAGAACTGAAAAAAAAAAGATGGCAGCACCTACGGTGCCACCCGGAGAACCAGTTCAGGGGCGTGGCAGGCCTGGGTCGCTGCCAGTTCCAGCAACCCAGGCCACCAAACCACTACCGGTTCAGCCAAACCACTCCAAACCGGTAGGAACCCACCACTGGTCTGGAATAGAACCTGGGGCAGAACGGAGGGCTTTCTCCTTATTTTTTTCATCTTTTCCTACCCGTTTAGAGGTCAGCTTGACTAGGAATGACCCTTTATAGTATAGTACAGTATGCCTGGATCCTACAATTTACTAGATATCCTAGCTCTAAATAGAAAATAGTTACACAATGCAATGTCTATAGAGACTTTTTTTTACTTGAGAAACCTGTCAAATAGTGAACAGAAAGGATATATTCAGCTTGTAGTATTATACAGAAAGGCAACCAGCAGTGATAATGCTATGCTATATATTGCTAAATAATGCTTACACAGTGTATGTTGCCATTAATGTGTGAAATGTGGCATTTTATAAAACACTAGGAAATTTATAGAATGCCAACAAATGGGACATCAAAGTATGAAATGTTTAATATTTCACACATTTCCTATGCTTTCCATGCAATGCCAAATGGCAAACCGGCAAAGTATGAACTACTCCCGTTAAAATGCCATTCTAGCCTCCCTTGTTGCAACAAGTAGATCAATAACCCTAACCCAACTCTGACCCTAACTCTTTTCATGACTCTTTTTTCATACTTTGCCTAAATAGTTCTTGTCATTTTGTATTATACATATATTAAAATAACACAGTCATTCCATACTGTGCCTAAAAATGTCATGCATTCTATACAGATTTCCTAGGCATTCTGTACAATGCCAACTTTTCATACATTGATGGTAACATAAATACTAATAAATATTGCTTATGTATACTGTAGTGGACAGAATTAACCTTTCACCCTTACCAGGTAAAAATGGGGATTTTTTCTTCAGAATCCTTTTCTCTTTTTTATCTACTTTCTCTGGGTTCTCTTGCTCTTTAACTTGTTCCGTATTGTTGGAGTTGACTTGATGGCCAGAGAGATTCTGAGAATCTGCAGTTTCTTCTGGACTTGGAGGAGTCTTCGTTTCACCGCAGTCTGTGTTTGCTGAAACTGGTATTGAGGATAGCCCACTATTTTCCAAGGCTTGCTAAGACAAACATAATGAATTAAACTGAGAGCAAGATTCACGTGGAACTTTCAAATAGACAATAATATTTTAAACTGGTTTGTTTTTCAGAGATGTCTGATTCATTTCACCCTTTCCGATTCTAGCTCAATTTGAACATTTCACAGCTTTCTGTTTGCTCTATTCCCTAGAGTAAGAAAAGCACAGTAAAAATGTAAAGCTCTATTTAGATTCCAACAAAAGTAACAACCCAGTTGGCCAAAAAGGGAAAGTACAACTTCTAATACTTTCAACCCAGAAACAACTAGAAATTTACCGAAAAGTTTCCTTCTTCAACAACGTAGAATAATGAACACCTCATTCATGTTCTCCTGCTCATTTTAAACAGCATTTTGTCACATATCATCATTTCTAAGATGATGAGCCAGGGTGGCGCAGTGGTTGGAATGCAGTACTGCAGGCTACTTCTGCTGCCTGCTGCCTGCCAGCTGCCTACAATTTGCAAGTTTGAATCTCACCAGGCTCAAGGTTGACTCTGCTTCCATCCTTTCAATGTAGGTCAAATGAGAACCCAGATTGTTGGGGGTAATATGCTGACTCTGTAAACCGCTTAGAGAGGGCTGTAAAGTATTGTGTATCAGTATCTATGTCTAAGTTATATTGCTATCATTTCTAAGATACATTTTTCCTATGTTTTATAGTCCTATTAACACTGGAGTTTCACAGATATTTTGAAAGCCCTGAACCCACAGCGGGAAGAACAACTGCCAATGGCATTCCGTAAGAAGACAGCACTCAAGTAGCAATATTTGGGTGAGGGTAATGCTCTCATGGGCATTCAGCACTTTTCCTTCTTAAAACAATTACAATCAAAACATAGTCCTTTTTTTCAGTCACCAGGAGCAGTCTGAATTTCAAGCACCTCTGCCAAAGTCCCAAAGGTGCTTTTCCAAAGAGCAACTCAACTTTCTTGTTGTTTTTTTCCTTGACAACATTTCACTTCTCATCCAAGAAGTTTCTTCAGAACTGGGAAAAAAAAAACAAGAAAGTCCAGTTGCCTTTGGAACAGCACCTTCAGAACAACCATGACGTGGATGATTGAGAATTTCTATAGACAAAGCATTTCCTGAATCCACACGAGAGAGAAATTAGTCTGGGGTGATTTGATTATCCCTTTCTTCCAAGTAAGGAGACTTCAATATGCTAAAAGACAAGGTGAGGATTCTAAACAGGTTATCCTACCTGCAAAATATCTCTGTTGATTCCCACAGCCATACTGAGTTGCTGACTAGATGGCTGGGAAGGATTATTTTCCACTGGCTCTGACAATTCAAGGAGTTGTTGAATGACATCAGTTACTGATTGCTGACCTTGATGTCCTGCAGTTGGAGTTATTGGATTTTCTGCCTGTGGATAAGTCATTTGTGAGTACACAAATGTGATTTGCAAACATGTTAGGTATTACAAAGAACATTTGGAATTAAACTGGTATTTTTAAATGAAATTGAACCATACTGTTTAATAATCCAATGAAAAGCAAGGACCAATATTTCAAAGTTGGACAAAAAATTAATTTTACCTTACTGAGGCACTGCTTCTGCGATGTTGAATTCAAATGTGTTTCACAAAAACGAAAATTTTCAGAGACTTATTATTTTTTTAAAAGCATATAGGCCTGAATTAATTAGCAAAAAAAGGCCAATTCATTAACTTGAGGAGCTTTATTGCATAACAAAATCAAGAAAGGTACGTGTACTGTTTTATAAACCATATAATCTAATAATTTTAAAATGATGGAAGGAGGCTTGATAATAGCATGAGTGCTCTGATGTGAGAAAATATTCTATAAAATGTAACAATTCTAGTGCCTTGTAACTTTGGGCTCACTCCATTATAAATGTTTGTGGGAATACTGTTGAAGCTGAACAATTACTAGCAATAAAAAAAATCTCATCCATGTCTAAAAAGATAATAAAATCAGTGATGACCTACATGCATATCCCAAATTTTAAAAAGTGATAGAGATGAGGTTTATTGTTTTCTTGGGTTTTTCTTTTTGTATTCTTTTAAACCCTTATTATACATTCTCCTTAATGTAATGAGGAGTGTAAGCCACTGAATCTTTTGAGCTGAGTGGTATAGAAACCTGGTAAAATCTATAAATAAATAGCAAGCAACCACAAGCATAATTCTCTGCCAACAGAACAACTAGTCCTTATTGTTCTGGTACTGTAATAAAAATACCTGTTCTAACTATTAAGTGCTATCAGCTGGAATGAAATTGTGAGCATACAAATTGACTAATAAGTGAACTAACTTAATTCCCTTGGAACAGCAGATTCTTATTTTTTAAGATTTCCTGTCCTCGGCATACTTTCTGGTTTTATAAGTAACTCAGAAATTTCTGGTTCTACAGAATGCTGCCATAAGTGTTCTTTTGCTGAAGTACCTTTGAGTGCTTTGTTGCTGATTTGTTAATATTCCGCAACAGCTAATTATTTGCAAGAAACTTCCTATTACTTTAGAAGTATATTCTAAGTGTGCTGATAAGAAGTTCCCCAATGTGTTAGTTTAACAGCTACCCTGTAATTTATTCAGCTTCACATTTTAGCTGTTTTAACTGCGTAGGACATTTTGTGAAAAAGTAAAAGCAGAAAAGCAAACAGTAAAAAAAAAATCTCAGATATATAATACATTTAATCTTCTTGTAAGCTATGAATACTACTGCTTTCATGTCTAATTTTAAGTTATTTCCAGGATCATTTTATTCCTTTGCTGATTCCAATGGTGTCTGCTGGATAATCTGTTTCTGGCCTTTCTGGAATTTTTGGTATTCATATTGCCTATTACATCTGAAGTCTATATACTTTTTTGGGCATGATTTTGGCAGTGTATGTCTTCCATTGGGTTACATTTGACTTTTGTTTTAAATAGGCATCCAGTAATGTCAGGAATAGCCATCTTCTCTTTGCTGCTAAATTACAATGCAAAAATGCTCAATATATACTCCAGTTATGAGGGTTGGTAAATAACTCAGTATTCCTGCAAGTGGCACAAGATTATCCTTATTTGATAACAGCAAATTCACAAATAATATGAAATCCTTTAAAATCTCTCAAGGATAACTGTATCTCCATGAGACAATTATGTGGAATACATGTAATATATAAAAAGTTCTGCAATGAGTCCCTTATGAGATTTTACAATAGTAATAAAACCTCATTAAGGTTAGAAGCTGAATACTTACATTTTTCCATTTATTGTCCACAGTCTGTAGTAAATTAACTGTTGTTAACGTCAATGGCTGAGCTACCGAATCCTATTTTAAGAAATATAAATATAAATATAAGTATAAATATATAAATATAAATATATATGATTTTTACAACCCCTGGTAAGCCCCAATTATGGGAAGCTAACTGCTTCCATCATCTGTCAATCGGCTCGTCACAAGAGTCCATCACGACAGAAACTCAATATTTTTACTGTTGCACAAATAAAAACACACACACACACACACACACACACACACACACAAACATAAATCTACTTTTCAAAACAAAACATGGTAGAGTAATAAATTGCAGAATTAGTTTCATTTAGGACTTTGTTAGGATAAACCTGTTAATGTCCTGATATAAAATATATAATTCTAGAGAATTTATTGACTGAAATTATTGAATATTTATTTATTAAAGGATGAAAAAAACATTAACATGCTTTTCCTTAAGACATGACTAATAAGTGCCTTTTTAAAAAAAAATTCAAATGATTTTTTCATGTGTCTGTATTTTTGGTCAAAGAATGTCAAGAAAATTTCTGTTTGGTTTTTTTTATGTTCTAATCAAAATCACTAGCGACACATGAAAAAATTATCAGAGTGCTAGAAAAATGGAGTGAGGCTTTCAGTTGAGATAAAAAAAAACCCTCGAAGGAAAAGTTAGAACATCTTACATATTCTGCAAATATTTCCTGGGTCATGAAGATGGTTTTAAGTAAAAGAAAATGCTATAAACCACTCTGTTTTGTAAAAACATTTATGAGTAATACCAAGACAAGCAAATAATTTCCATATTGTGAAAATAGTCTATTGTAGACATGAAGGATAACTATTTTTCTAGCATTCTCATTTTTGTTACATTTAAAAGACCATTTTGAAACTGCATTAAAATTCTACAAAAGTTCACAGAAATATTTTCTGACTCCCCCTCCTCCCAGCACTTTGAAGGGTCACTTTGCATACGTCACTTCAATGATCAGTGGAAAGTTTTTTTTTAAGTAAAGTAATAATAAAATTTCTGTACATTTATAAATGATGCAACAGTATATAGTGTATCATACCATCTAAGCAAAATTAAAGCACACAATATAATGCAAGTGGGCAAAGATATTAGAATATAAAGTTACCGTTGTAATATGAGCTGTTTCTGTAGTAGAGTTTGTTGTGTTTTGTGTGGAGCTCACATGCATCTTGCTGATATGAGTATTTAAGCTGCCTAAACTTTTGAAAATACAACTACACTCTGTACAATTATACATAGGGCCATTCTTTACCTTTAGAAAGAAAAGAAAGAATATATGTTAGTACATATACACTTACGTACAAAAAGTATTACATGTCTACTTAATATACACTATTTTATTGTAATTGGTTTTATTCTGAAGATAATTTAAATAAAATCAATCCTATGTAATAAAACATCTCTTTCATTCTTGAGTTGCCAGGATTGTCAAACAGGCTGTGATCACAGACAAGAGGGGTTTGAAAAAGCATGCTGCATGAAAAAGGCGGCTAGCTTCAGTATTGCAGTATCTACTTCACATTTATCTGAGAGGGTCTATGACAATTCGCCACGGCTAACCTCCCATGGCCAACTGGCCATGGCCATCTTGCCACAGGACAACTCACTGCTGGACAAGAGTTATACTAATATCAAATAAATGGTGGAATAGAATCATTAAAGAAAGGATGGAAAAGGAGTGGCAGAATGAAATGTGAATGGCAAAAATTAAAGTAATTTTTGTTTATTTTAAATAATTAAATAGAATTGTGAAATTGTCCAACGAGTTGTCTCCTGGTGAGTTAGCCATGGTGAGTTGTCCTACGCCAAGTTGCCCGTGGTAAGATTGGCCATGGCAAGTTGGCCACAGTGAGTTGGCTGCGGCAATTTGTCTCATTCCCATCTGAGATATGGCAGTCATCATCCAGCAACAAAAAAGACTTATCATGAGAATGGAAACATTCAAGGTCCAAAAATTTCCCAGGCACTTTATTGCAAGCTCTTGTGGATACATGTTACATACTACCATAAATGGAAAAAGATGTGGTAGGTTTGCCATCAAGCAAACTCTTTATTTACCTGACCATATGTAGGAGCACCCAAGGAAAATACATTGCAAGAGAGGACAAGAAATATACAGAGAAATTCCAGGAGTAAAAATAATATACAGGTAACCCTCATTTGATGATGATTGGGGTCCACAGCAGTAGTGGGTTATGACTGGCACGCCCCGATACGGGCATACCGGTGCCTGCCAGGAGCACCAGGTACCATTCCAGTACGGTGGTCTGGAGGGCACACCTGCCCACCCATGCTCCTTGCCAATATTTGAGCTGTTCGGGGCTTACATGCACGGCGCCTGCGCGACACTCTGCCGAGCAGCTGGAGCGTTGCGGGTGGTAAGTACGCATGCGCGTATTGCGCGCATTCATGTGGTGGACGCCCTGCCCTGTTGCACTGTACCGGTTGCACCAGGATCCGGAACCCACCACTGGTCCACAGCTTGGTCATTTAAGTGAAGCAGTTGCTAAATGAAAATCATAATTGTGCTTATGATCTTACTTCAGCTTTCAGGTCAGCTTTACAGACCTGATGTCGTAAATGTGAGGACTGGTTGCACAGTTCCTTTTTTATCACTATCATAACTGCAAATGGTCACAGAACAAGGCAATCGCTAAACAAAGACTATTTATACAGTGCCACCTTGACTTGATAGACTCTCATTAAGTAGAATTTGGATATAACACTTGTGTTCAGATTTCATTTTCAAAATAATGTCCAAGTACATATTGCATAGTGCAAATTATACAAATTGACATAAAACCTATAAAACATCAATTATGTAATGATACAAAGATTGTGCAAACAAGAGCATTTGGATTTTGGATTTAATGGACAGCAATCGACCCCGAACAAGGAAAGTTTTATTGTAACGAAGAACATGTCTTCCTATTTGCACCTTAATTTAACTATGGCCTATTTATTTGTTTTCCCCAGGAACATCCTTTTATGCATGGAAAATAAGAGAACGCAGTGTAAATACAAATTAGTGGCAAACCATATTGCAGTTGCTTGAAAAATCCTGGAAACCCAGAATGTTAAGAAAAAAATTAAAACAAAAAAAGTAATACATTTCCACATCACTGAAATCGACGGTGTGATTTACCTCTGAGTGTACTCTTTGAACGTGTGATTGAAGGTTGCCTTTCTGAGAAAAGGCTGCAGGACAAAAGGCACAAGGATGCGGTTTTTCACCAGTGTGTTTGATCATATGGGTTTGCAATGCACCTTTCTGATTAAAAGCCTTTCCACATTCACTACACTTAAATGGCCTTTCACCTAAAATAATGCACACATCAAACAAAGAATTCTCATCAATAAAGGCAGCATTAGGGAAATGGAAAAATGAAATCTCTAAAAAGCCTGCGTAGTTAAAATAATATACAATGATTTAAGCTACAGACTCAACAGGATATTTTCATCCTATGTCATTATAGTGACTATTGATAGATGCAAAACTGTCCAGATTTATGTCAACAAATTAACTTTAGATTTGCCTGACATTTTTTTTTCTTTAATGGGAACATATGAGTTGGAGACACATATCAGGCACCCATTCATCCTTCTGGTGCGTGGAGTTTTATTCCCCAAAATCCTTTGAATGCAATGCCTATGCAAACAGATAGATACGATTTGCACAGAGCTGTTTAGGAAGGACATGGAAAAACTCAACAATCTGAGAAGCTAATTAAATTATTTTCTGATATTTTTTCCAAGGATTTTTTTTTGTGATGAAACATTTTTCTTTTTTTTTTCTTACCCTTTCATTCATCTAAAAAGTCTTACTATACTGTTACCAAATTTAATTAATATATTTTGAGGAAAGGGGAAAAAATTTATTGCCAAAGATTTGTAGGAGTGAACCGTTTTAGAATATCTTTACTGATAAATTTGAAAAGTAAATTCGCCACAAACCCTAACAATGATTGCACAATTTATGTTATAGTTGTCACACTATACAATATATTTACAACTTTGAAAATTGAAATGCTGATTTCTTACAGATTTCTTGTCTGAAGCAAGCAAAAACAAATATTGCTGTAGACAAAATTTCAATTGCCTCATTCTCTCAATAATGAAAATTAACACCTGCAGTGGAAGTCTCTTTTATATTCATGTGCGTTCTCCATATAAGATAATCTTGAGCACAGAAGATTTCCACAAACAGATGAGGCTCATTACATCAGAGATGATGTTAAGGGGGAAATGAATATTGGCATGCATTGTCAATGTACCACACTAATATAATCCTCATCTGTTCTAAGGATTACTCAGTGGTAAGATGTGGATATTTATGTTTTTTAAATAAAATTTATGCCGGATCATTTTTAAGCTTTCTTTTTTATGAAGAATTAGCAAGGCATTACATGATTTTTTTTAAAAATCGGATTACCTACACATACACAGAAAGAAAAAGAAAAACAAAAATGGATTTCATAGGGCGACCAATAAATTTAAATATATGCTTGATGCATTTGTTCATCTTACCTGTGTGTATTCGAACATGTCGTGTTAACTGGCTTGGTTTCTGGAAAGTCTTTCCACAATGTGGACATGAATATGTAAACCCACTTCGGTCAATATTTCTATTATATGACCTGGTATTTGATACTCTTTGAACATAAAAACAATGAAACATCAAACATTATTTTAACCATACAATCATCAACAGATCTTAAGGTAAACTAGTTTTCTTATTGTTTCCACTATTAACATAGACAGAATTATAATAAAGTAGTTTGTTCAGATATACAGTAAAATAGGTATCTTGTTATTAACATATAATCATGATTATGCACCAAGTATTTTTTTCTAATAAGCATTATATGTGACACCGATAACAAAGAGCAATAAATACCACACTATTAGTGCCAAAATAGTGATCATCTTAATTCTTATATTTTTTTTCTTTCAATGTCCAGGCAGCTTGGACTATTTAGGACTGCAATTACATTTCTATTTGATCAAAAATATATTCTAATTAAATTAAAAGAAAGCATAGATAACAAACGTCATATTAAAATAGGAATTCTTACATGGAGCATCTTTTACTAAGGTTATGCATCTGACGCTTGTGCATTAGCAAATAAAAACCCCAAATGCATAATTAACCAATCAATTAATCAAACTTTGATTAATCAAAGTTTACATGACTAATACATTAAAATGTCTCCAAACCAAGCTGTTGAAATACATGCAATGGGACTGGATTGAGAGACACTGCCAGTCCTTCACAGAAAGAAGAAATGTTGTCTACAGCAGGTGTGTCAAACTCACGTCGTCATGGCAGCATCACATGACGTATCAAGACTTTTTTCCCCTTCGCTAAACCGGAACGTGGGCATGGCCAGCACGTGACACATCCAGCCTACAGGCCGGGAGTTTGACAGCCCTGGTCTACAGTATCTGAGATAAAGAGTAGGGGATTTGCTACATCAGAGTAGTTCTCAGCCAATTTCTCACACACAAAAAAGGGGGGAAATATAAGTAGTGGAGACCACACATAATAAACCACTGAGCATCTGGGCTCCACATGGACACTGCTGGATTGCATGTCCCAGTGAATGCATGAATCAGGCCTAACAGTATAAGTAAGGTATCTAAATTGCAACTGACCTTTACAGGAAACTTTCGCAGTTACATAAATTCATTTTTTAAACTGAAAAATGTATTCCTGTCAGCTCCTCACTCCAATAAATGCTAGGTTATTTCACTTCCAAATTCTTTATCATTTGTTAAGGAAAGGTTTTTACTGATTGAGGAAAATCTTTCCATAACAAAGGACAAATTGCTGCATTCTTTACATAAAATGAATTGCTGCATTCTTTACATATCCTCCATTTTCTGTTTTGATTATAAGCAGGACAAAATATATACTCAGAAATCTGGGGATAACAAGCTCTCAATTCCATTCCCTGCCATTATAAGATATAATCTGTTTTCCCTGCCCCAGGATATTAAAAATCACAAGATATGAAATCTGGGATTTTTTTTTCTAGAACTATTAAAAATCATGCAGTCATGCATCTGAGAATGACACAGTATGGTAAGTCAACCAGAGCAGTATATTATCATTTAACCTACTTGTGAACATATGTAAAGAATCGATGATTTTCACCTTATTTTGTAGTGAGTTTTCATATGTTCCTTTAGTTGGGAAGCAGTTTCAACCTCTTTCTTACAGGTTTTACAGATGTGGGTTTTGCTTCCAGACAGCTCTTGGCGATGTTCTTCCATATGAAGGGCCAACTGGCTCTGCAAAGTGAACTCGTCTCCGCATTCTGAACAGATAAGGTTCTGTAAAGATAAAGTCAGCTTGATTACTTCCTGGAAATGCGTAAGTTTATTTTATGACATTTAGGAAGGTCAACAATTTTTTTAAAAATTAGAAAACCCAGCAGACTTATGGTTCTCATTTTACAACTAGTCACTTAATGACCATTCAAACTAATCACAGACTCTAAAAAAAGGTATTTACAACCTCTCCTCAAAGTTATGAGTGCTTCACTACTTCCGCAGTCACGTGATTGCCTTTTGGAATACTTTTTTGCCATTTTGTGGAAAAAGAAAAAAAAAATAACCATCTTGTGCAAAAAATGGGTTTGCACTTATAACCATAAGGTTTGCTTAACAACTGCAGTTATTTCCTTAACTATAATAAAAATGGCCATAAAACTGAGTTTAATCACATACCTCAAGTTATGACCAAAATTTCAGTGCCAATTGTGTTTGTAACTTGAGGACTATGTGTAAATGGATTTTACAAATCTTTTCTTACCCCTTCATCAATATCAAACTAAAGGCTGAGCAAATGCAGGAGTTCATTATCAGATGGTTATAAAGTTGTGATGGCGAACCTATGGCACGGGTGCCTCAGGTGGCACGCGAAGCCATTTGTCAGGGCACGGAAGGCTTGCCCTGTCAGCTGACTTCAGCCTTCTTCTGAGGCCATATTTTGCCCTCCGGAGGCTTCAGGAGCTTCCCTGAAGCCTCCGGAGCACGAAAAACCGGCCCTACGGGCAAACCGGAAATTCTGGAACGGACTTCCAGTTTGCTTGTAGGGCCGGTTTTAGCCCTCCGGAGCGTTCAGGAGCCCTCAGGAGGCTTCCCTGAAGGCTCCGGAGGGCAAAAAACCACGCTATGAGCAAACCAAAAGTCACTTCCAGTTTGCTCGTAGGGCCGATTTTAGCTCTCCGGAGTGTTCAGGAGCCCTTATGAGGCTTCCCTAAAGGCTCCGGAGGGCAAAAAAACAACACTAAGAGCAAACTGGAAGTCCGTTCCCGAATGTGCTTTTCAAACTAACTTAAAATATTAAGGTAAGTATGAAATTGATATCTAAATGAAAAATCAAATACTGATTTCGCACTTGGATTTCATGACATTTTGCAGTTTAGATATATATAAAAATATGCTTTTAGCTATGTAGCTTAGGAAATAAAAAATTTCAATATGAAATAAGATCGTCAACATGATCTTGCCATTATTTGTTCTTATTAAAGATAGAAAATATATTCTCTTTTTTTCTTATATAATAAGAACCAATTTAAGGACGATGTCAAAATAGACATGTTAACTTCACATGTACAATCATATTGTACACATATTTTAAAATAAATATAATTACCTCTTCCTTTTCATGAAGCATAATATGAGCTTTAAGACTGGCCACTCTTGAGAATTTTTTGTTGCAAACAGGACACATAGGATCTTCCCCATTGTGAGTACATTTGTGCAATGTAAGATTGAACTCAACATTAAATGACATTGGACACTGGTCACACTGATGAGGCTGTTTATAAAAAAAGAAAAATGAAAAGTAAATTGAAAAGGCCTATAAAAGAGGGAATACAAAGTAATTATTCTAAACTCTCTTGGAAATTATGTCATCCTTGACAGTATATACAAGCATGTTTTATAAACCATCTGCATGTAAATACCCTGAAGTCTACATGAAATAATTCCTATTATCAAACTATTTTTATAATGCTACTGAACTTTAAATATTTCTTTTAAAAATATTTTCTTTCTATAAATCTCGGATTTCTAATTTCCAGTATAAATTTTACAGCAAATATATTGTTTTATAATATTTATAAATTGTCTATAGTAGGGCTAGCAAATTCCTGGCCCATGGGCCAGATGCATCACATGCTAGCCACACCCATGCTCAGTTTAGCAAAGTGGGGGGAAGTCCCAATATGTCACATGACACTGCCTGAGTTTGACACCCCTGGTCTATAGGTAAGGAAAAAATTCTAAACAAGGTTTAGGCATTTGTGGCATTGTTTTTTAGCTCAGAAAAACACTCAAAGGATAGTACAATAGCTAAGAGCTTGTCATTGCTAAAATTGGAATTAAATATTCTTATTTTTTTCTGTTTTTCTTAAATACATATAAGGGAAAGGAAAAAGAAAATTCCATAAACCAAATCTTTTGCAAAATTAAGAATCTTGAAATTTGATTCATGAAAATAATGAACAAAATATGCACACTTTTTTCTACATCAATTTTCTCATTATTTTTCCCCAAATTAAATGAAATACATACCTTGTCATTTTGCTCATGATCCCTCATGTGGCGCCAAAACAGTGTGTCTTTTGAAAAAGACCAAAAGATTCACACGTACAGAAGTCTGAAATTTGCCAGAGATAATTATTATTCTGCATTCAGTGCTAGAACACCATCTACAGAGACAAAGACAAAGCATTTTAATGGAATTATACTTTTCATTAACTAATTGTGTCTAGCAAAAATTACTCATGTCCATTTAGATGGTTCTATTCCCATATTTTTAAAAAGATATATATGGCTGAAATGGTCTAAACTGATTCATCTTTATTTTATTTTTGTTAGATTTCTATCCTGCCTTCACTCTGTATTTTACCATAACAACCCTGTGATCTGAGAAGTAGAGGCTATCTCAAAGTCAATCAGTAAGCTTTTCAGCGTGAGTGTAGACTTGAACTTCAGTCTCCCAACACTGTTAAAAAGATCAATAAATTTTTAATGTATTCTATTTTAAATGCTAAGTTTAGAAAATCAGAGAAACTAATGATAAAATAATTACAATAACTTCTTATAGTCAATTCAATGTGTTGCAATGAAAAGATCTAAAGTTTTAAAGGCCAAGAACAAAAATTAAGAACATCTCCCAAATATTTTTTTGTTTTTTAGATGAAAATTAACAATACAGATTACACTGAAATGTTTTACCATACTGAATAAAATATACTTCAAACGACCATTTTTATTTACTCATTGAGTATGAGATTGGACGCTGCCTGAATATATCACTAGAATTATAATTTATGGATTTGAGAAATAATACATAATATAGTATTAAAAAGCTTATCTTTCTCTCTTACACCATACACATTTCTTTCTCTATGGGTATATATACATATATAAACCACATCAAATTATATAATTTGATCATATAATAAATTTATGTCTTTCCACTATTTTCATATTGCCAAATCTTATAATGTAACCACTGCACTAAAAAGCTAAAATTTTAAAACAATCTAAATGTTCATCATTCTGATCTGTTATTTAAATGAAATCCAATGCTACATTAGGCAAAGGCTTATTAAAATTATATTACATATGGTATCAAGATTCAGTAAACAGATAACATGACATAATTTTACTATCAATATTAATTATTCAAATGATGATAAATATTCACACAAAATAATCCCAAGTTTTGAATTCCAAATCCAACACTTGTGTAATAGGCATAGATATAGGCTCCTTCATTTCTACAATGATAGTGGGTTCATTTGCAAAGTAAAGAATAATTTGTTTAGCTACAATTTCCTGACTAAATCATAATACAGGTAGTCCTTTACTTATGACAATTGAGCCCAAAATTTTTGTTTCTAAGCAAAATATTTCTTGAGGGAATTTTGCTCCATTTTACGACCTATCTTGCCACAGTTGTTAAGTGAAACACTGAAGTTATTAAATTAGTAACATGTTAAGTGAATTTGATTTTCCCATTGACTTTCCTTCTTAGAAGGTTGCAAAACATGATCACAGAAATCTGAGACACTGCAGCTATCATAAATATAAACAAGTTGCCAAGCATCTTTACTTTGATCAGGTGACTATGGGGATGCTAAACATTTTTAAGTGTAAAAAACAGTCATAACTCATTTTTTTCAGTGCTGTTGTAACTTTGAACAGTCACTAAATGAACTGTTGTTAAGTCGAGGACTATCTGTAGACTAATTTAATACATTAAGTTTCCAAAATACAATTGTGAGACTACAAATTTTCGGGGCAGAGATTTTTAGTCTTTTCAAACTGAACCTGCTAAGTACTAATACAAAACAACAATTTGCCTACTTGTCACAATATTGACAATGAGATGTTGTAAGGAAGTTTTTTGAAACAATCTTTTACAAACCTTGATTTTAATCAGAGCTAAGTACAAAAATAAACCTTTTTGCCAATGGTATACCCCATTGGGTATACATTTTTTATCAATTCTGATAGAATAGCAAACTCTGAGAACCAGATTTAAGGAAATAATTTCATGAAAATACATGCAGAAATCAGGGTAAGTTAGAACTATTCTAGCATCTTAATATTGTCAGCTAGGGCTCTTCCTGTAATTTGAACTAGAACTAGCATCAGCTCTAATGTGGGTCTGTTAGACGTGTCATATACCTGATGTCTGAATGTGATCCTATATATAATGAGCATACAGCAGAAAATATATCCCACTATTATAATGCATCCAGCAAGTGGCTATCCAAAATTTACTTAATATGGACATATTTCAGATGATCAACACCACTCTGTATTATGAAAATTGTTACATCTAGGGAAAGGCCACTTATTACACATACTGTTTGCAGAAACCTTCAATTGAAAATGGAGGCAGATGGAAGGCAGACCAATATGCAAACAAGTAGAAAACAGAGTTAGAGATATCACTATGTGTCTCAGTGAGGCTCCACGCTCCTATATATCTACAGATCTGTTCCTTGAGATGTCAACTGCAACACGGAGAAGCAATGGGGCAGCACAATGGAGTGAAAGATGAAAGCTATTGCAGAGAGGGTAAAATCCATACCTAAGTTCTGACCGGATTACAACTATCCAATTTTACATTGCTCACCTTAGTTCTGTTTGGAAAGAGTTCAATGAACAGATGTTAGGGCTGAGTTTAGGGCAGAGAGAAATAGTTCCCCTAGCAAATGATTTCAAACTATTTAAAGAAAATCGGAGGGGGTGATAAGACTGGTGATGCTGAGGAAATAAAGAAGTCTTCCATACTTATTCAGAGGGGAGTGTAATGGGGGAGAGCAAAATGGGAGAATCTAGCAAAACAAATTGGTTTTTTAATGCATTTTTTATTTTATTTTTATATAAACAATCCATTTTCCATTAATCAGGGGGTCGTCTGGGTACAAATATTTTGTGCCAACGTTAAAATATTCATTATTTAATCTCAGCTTGACTTAATTTCCAATGCTGTAACTATCTTATATTATAACAATCCCATTGTAATTTATTTAACTCTATTAGTTATATTTACTATGAATCCATTTTCAAAACAAATTGTTAAACAGTTTCGGAGAATCCTTGAAGTTTACAAGCAAGGAGGAGGTTGTGGATTCTAACTTCTGATGGTCAGATCAAATGCGGGCCATGCTCCATAATCACGACGGATCAGGTGTCAGCTGGAAAGACGCCGGGTTTAGCAACTAGCAGAAGTGTCCTGCCTGAGATAAATTTTAGGGGATGGGAATTTGCTCCCCCTCCTTCCCCCCTTTCTCTTTCTGCTCCACAAACGGGCCAAAACCAGGCCCAACCAGGAAGCTTCTCAGCAAAGGGGGAGTAGGGAAGGTTGCTCCTCGTTCACTTTCTCCGCAGCCGAAGTAGGCTGTTTATTTCTTTGCCTCCTCACAGCAAAACAACTCTTCCCTCTACCCGGCCGCCGACCTAACGCAGTTCTGCAAAGGTCTCTCTCTCTCCCCCCTAACTGCACTGCCCCAGTTACTGGCCGCAGTCAACCAGGAGAAAGAAACGGGCAGCCTTCCCTCTCTCCCTCCCTCCGTCCCTCCTCTTCCCCCGCTCGAGCAAGGAAAGGCAGAAACCGCCACCCTCGCCCGTCACGTCGAGGAAGAAGCGGACGGCAACGACACCCCCACCATCACCCCTTGCCAGTTCGGAAAAGAGGAGTCAAATACATTTCTACCTACCGCCGGAAGCGCAGCTGGCGGCGGAGGGAGGAAGAGGGACGGACGGTACCTACCGCCGGAAGCGCGGCTGGGAGGGTAGAAGAGGGAACGGACCCAGAGGAGAGGAAGGGGAGGGAGAGGAGGAGCAGGAGGCGGGGATGTTGCTCAGGGCGGAGGGCCCACGTGACCCCGGCACGAGGCGCGCGCGACTCGCGAGCCGAGAAGGGAAGAGGCAGGGTAATGAGTTGAGGAGGAGGAGCGGGGCGGGGGGCGGGGAAAGCGCAAACTGACGAATCGGAAGGAAGGAAGGAGTCGCCTTGGGCCTGCTGTTCTCCCGAGAGAGGATGGCGGCTGCAGCCCCTCTCCCTCGGCCGTGGGGAATTTTGGGAGTTGTAGTTCCAAGTTTACCTGATAGGCTGGTTCCGCCCATCCTGACAGTCGAAGTTTTGGACTGACGAGGGGTGGTCGCTGGGTCTCTCACCATGTGGCCCAACTGACGAATCTTCCATATTCTTATTTTCAATTTGCACACGAAGACTAAAAAGATTCTGCCTTATAAGGATACTGCTAAAACACTATGCAGGGCAGTGAATAAGCTGCTTCAACAGATTCAGTAGAAAGTGTGGGATGTAAAGATTCAACCGTTAGTTGTGCTGTGACTTACTGAGATGCATGATGATTCCCCCCCCCCCACACACACACACACATCCTTAGCTCTTTGGGATAAAATTCTTTCATAGTTTCTTTCAGTTGTGGATGTAATCATAGGTCTGCAAGGGACCTTGGAGGTCTTGCAGTCTCCCCAAAGTAGGAGTCCTCATATCATCCAGGACAAATGATTGTTCAGTCTTTTCTTGAAAACCTCCAGTGATGGAGCACCCAACTCCGCTTATTTTTTTCGTTGGTACAGCAGTGTGTAAATAAGTACTTCCAAGTTGGTAGGTAGGATCGATCAACAGAAAATAGACTTTCAAGGTGGTTTTAGAGTGGCCATTCAGGTTTTCAGAATAGGGTGAGGATGGGTGCAGAATACCAACTAAAATGTGCCAATGTTGACCTTTATAGTACAGGTAATCCTCGATTTACAACAGTTCATTTAGTGACAGTTCAAAGGTACAACTACACTGAAAGAAGTGACCTACTAGGGGCGTGCATAAGCGCACCATCGTGCCTTCCATCCCGGTCCTACTGTCCCCATTTATTCATACCCATTTCATTCATACTCATGTTTTTCTTATACCTATTATCTTGTAAATGATTGACAAATCAAATAAATAACAAATAAATAAATAAATAAAATGAGCAGTTTTCACAATTATGACCGTAGTAGCATCCCCATGGTCTTGTGTTCAAAATTCAGACACTTGGCAATTGTCTCAGGTTTATGAGCAAAGTCAGTGGGGAAGCCAGATTCACTTAACAACAGCTTGACCAATTTAACAACTGCAGTGATTCATTTAACAACTTTGGCAAGAATGGGGAACCTTCACTTAACAAATGTTTCACTTAGCAACAGAAATTTTGGGCTCAATTGTGGTCGTAAATCGAGGACTACCTGTATTTCTCTTAGAATTGCAGAGAAAGTGGCATGAGTGTGGCTAAGCCTGGTAAACTGCTCTGCATTTTATTTTTCAAAGCCCAAACGTGGAAAAACTTGATTAATCAAAGGCTTGAAGGAGAGGAGGAAGATTGTGATAGAATGTTATAGTTGTTGGTAAAGAGCATAATCTAATAAATTACATGAAAGAAAAATAGATACATTGCCTGTCTGAAACTGAGAAAAGGGGGAAGGGTTTAATTGAGCTGAGTGATCTGGGGTTGTTGAAAATATATAGGGAAGTTTAGGTGTATTATTTTATTTATTTATAAAATTTATGCCGCCCAATCCCGAAGGACTCCGGGCGGCTTACAAAAAAGAGAAAAAAAAGACACATAACGAACACATAATGAAAAAAAAACGGTTTAAAATAGCAACACCTCATACATTCATTCTAATCGGGGCTGGACCTCAACAGTGAGGTCAACAGCCCCAGGCCTGCCGGAACAGCCAAGTTTTTACAGTTTTCCTGAAGGCCATGAGCGTGGGTATGGTCCGGATCTCTGGGGGTAGCTGAGCTGATTCCAAAGGGTCAGAGCAGCCACAGAGAAGGCTCTCCTCGGGGGGCCCGCCAGCCGACACTGTCTGGCTGACGGCATCTGAAGGAGGCCCAATCTGTGGGATTTTACTGGCCACTGGGAGGTGTGTGGCAGTAGGCGGTCTCGAAGGTATGCTGGTCCTAAGTCATGTAGGGCTTTAAAGGTAATAACCAACATCTTGAATTGAGTCCGGAGACCAATTGGTAGCCAGTGCAGCTCGCGGAGGACAGGTGTAACGTGGGTGTACCTCGGTGCACCCAATATCGCTCGCGCGGCTGCATTCTGGACTAACTGCAGTCTCCCAACGCTTTTCAAGGGTAGCCCCATTTGGAGCGTGTTGCAATAATCCAGCCTTGAGGTGACAAGGGCGTGAGTAACCGTTTGAAGTGCCTCCCGATCCAAATAGGGCCGCAATTGGTGCAGCAGACGAACCTGGGCAAAGGCCCCCCTGGTCACAGCCAATAGATGATGTTCCAGTTTCAGCTGCGAATCCAGGAGGATCCCCCAAATTGCGGACCCGCTCTGAGGGGCGTAAATTTTCACCCCCCAGGGTTAAGGATGGACTGTCTAAGCTGTCCTTCAGGGGCAGCATCCAAAGCCAAAGTAGGTTTACTTGTAAATAAAAAGGACTAAAATATATGGCAGAAAGTATTGATATAATCTAGATTAGGGGTGTCAAACTCGTAGCCCATGGGCCGGTGCATCAATGCTGGCCACATCCACACCCATTTTAGCAAGGGGGGAAAAGGTAATGATACATCATGTGATGACAATGTGACGCCATGAATGTGACACCCCTGATCTAGATTATTGTGGGTGTATATAAAAGTACCATACATTGTGTTATTGCATATTAAGTTGCAGTAAATAGTGATAATAGAAGAACCACATAGAGGTTTTGAGGGAAACTACAATATTCTATTATTGCTCTAATCAATGTGTATAAAATATTCTATTAGGTGGAACAGAACCCTAGATTAAGACTTGGAAGAACATTAGAAATAGCTAATCCAGCCCTTTGTTCAGAGCATAAATTCACTATTATAATATCCACAATAGATGGCCAAATGTTTAAACACCTCAACAAAGATAAGTCTTCCCTTTTCCAATGCAGTGTATTCTATTGTTGCATAGCTTGTAATGCTAGGGGTTTTTTCCCCTTATGTTCAGCCAATATCAACTTCCTTGTAATTTATTCTACAGTACTGTTTCCAGGATGGATAAGAGGGAGCAAGTTGAGATAATATAGAAAAAGTGATTTGGGCCAACTGGAGACCTAAAAACTAATTATACTTGTGGCTATAGTGTAGCAGCTTTGAAAGAGAGCTCTCTCCCTCTCTCTCTTTTTAATAGATGATTTAAGCATCAGATAGTTATACAAATAATATCCAAAAGCACAATTGTTTTCATTATGAAAGAAAGGACATAGAAGGAAAAAAGAGAGTAATAGTAAAATGACTGTAAAGAAGGAAAAGCAAGAGCTTCGTATGAAAAAAGAAGTATCAGATAATCTCCCAACAATGAAAAAATGAGACTTGAAGAATCGTGTGGATGTTGTTGAGATCATAGTGAAAATCATTATTTTGAACAGTGACATAAAAATGAATAGAGATATGCTAACTGGTGAGAAAATGCTTATAAGAATGATTAGTGAGTACAGGTAATCCTCGATTTACAACCATTTGTTTAGTGACTGAAGTTATAACGGCACTGAAAAAAGTGATTTATGATTATTTTTCAGATGACAGTTGCAACATCCCCATGATTATGTGATCAGAATTCGGACCCTTGGCAATTGGCTTGTATTTCTGACAGTTGCATTGTACCAGGATCATATTTTGTGACCTTCTGACAAGCAAAATCAATGGGGAAGCCGGATTCATTTAACAATTGTATTAACAATTGCAGTGATTCACTTAACAACTATGGCAAGAAAGATCTGACTGGACAGAATTCACTTAACAACTATATTGTTTAACAATGGAAATATTGGGCTCAATTGTGGTGGTAAATCAAGGATTGCCTGTATTATTATTATTTCTTCCTCCACAATCTCATGCCTTTAATTTTTTTGACTTTGAACTTTTTCCTCCATTTATGTGCTTTGTACAATATTCCTTATCAAATAGACTAATGTGTGTACTGTATGTGTACTTTCATTCTCACTGTGTATTAGCAATGTGCAAATTAATTCCTAACAGATGTTCTAATTTGGGTTTTGCTGAGCATGTACATTATTCTTTTTTAGCTGTGTTTGCATTACACATTCATGGATAACCTTGATTTGTACCATTAATCCAATCATTTGGGTTTGTATGACATAGAACCATAAATTAAATACTTGACTTAATTTAAAAGTTTATGGGGCTTTTTTATTTATTCAGAAACTCAAGGTGACATATAAAGCAATCTCATCGTATTTTTCCTCACCCAGCTAGTTTCTTGTTACTTATATTATTTGGCAGCTGCTTGGTATTTTCTTTGGATCTATGAAGGTAGCCATTTCTTTTCTTATTTTTTTTTCTTGCATGGTGATGTTTGTACAATTTCATTAATTGTTGAGAAACAGAAGAATGAGTATACCACTGGGATGGAATGAATTGAAAGGAAAGCCTGTATAGAAATAACATATCAACATTACAAAAATAAAAGAACATGCAATGGGCTCTAAAGCTATAAATTGCCCGAAAATAACAAAAAGCAGGAAGAATATTGGCAGATGTGAAAACTAATAATGAAAATATAAGAGAGAAGTGAGTAAGCACGTGCTGTTTCCCTGTTTTAAATAAAATGACCTTGAAATGGCAGTGGCATGAGCTTTTACGGTATATATACTTATCTCGCTCATTTTGTTACTTATATATTCAAAATGTAGTTTTAATGACCAAGCAGTCACAAAAATATTTAATATAGAAAATCCATTATAGCAAATGTAAACCCAGCACATCAAATACCAGGTTCTGAACTATACCATAAACTATTTACACAAATCATTTAGCATTTTAAAGTTTAATATAAGCACTTTAAATTAGGTTGGAAATTCAATGAAACTTGTGCAAAAACCTGTGATGAAAACTTGGCATGTTTTGTATCAAGTAAAGATCTCAAGTTGTCTTTTAAAAAATACCGTATTTAAGGCTTAAACTTTGAGTTAACTAATGCATGATAATGAACAAGTCAAACTGCTCCAGTTGGATCTGCAGCTAGAGTAACAAGTTTCCTCTTACCACTTGTGCCTTTGTAACAAATGTTAGATGCTCCATATACTATGCACCTGGGTGTTAAGAAAATGGAATCCAACAAGGACCGCATCACTATCCATATTTCATAACTCAGAATGTTTCTGTCATCCAGAGATGTATGAACAACAGTATGAACTTTCTGTCATGCATAAATTCAAATGCCTTGTCTATTAACTGTAGGACTGAAGCAGTGGTGGGTTCTGGATCCCATTGCCACCAGTATGGTGCAACGGTGGCCGGCGTCTCCCATATGCAGCACATGCATGAGTCCTTACCTTCGTGACACCTCCGTGACGCTTCACCTACTCAGTGGAGCGTTGCACAGGCACCATATGCTCCTTGCACGTGTGCAGAAGTGCCGAAGAGCTCAAATACAGGTAAGGAGCTCGGGCAGGCAGGTGGGCCCTCTGGAGCACCGTACCGGAACGGTACCCAGTGCTCCCGGCAGGCACCAGTATGCCCGTACCGGGGCGTATCACCTGCAACCCACTGGACTCAAGAGATATAGTGTTCCCCTAAAAAAGTCTCTGAAAGAAGAAAAACAATTTTCATTAAATCTGTCTAAAAATATTTGCTGCAACTCATTATAACATTTATTTGCCTGGATTGGAATACAAATACCTTAAACTACAATCTGTAATTAGCGTTAAAAGTTCGCTAAATTATAAAAGGGGTCATTCAGGAATGAGTACAACCCCCCGTCCAATACTGGAATATAAGGGCAAGGGTTCCAGACAAATGACAGTCTAACATATGCTTGAACCACTCAAAGTAATCAGTTGCTTCTCTGGTAGGTAGTTGGTTCCACTGTCAAACTGGTCTTACGCTTGGGATGTTGTTTTTTTTAAAAGATCTGGAATCTGATTTTCTACTATTTCAATCTTTTGCTTTCCATACATTTTTTAAAAAGATGTGTTTAAACGTAGGTTAGACTGCCAATAGCATCTGACTGATCTATCTTGGAATGGAATTTGGGCAATTTGCAAATATTTAAATTGTACACTTCTAGATAGCCAATGGGGAGCAGTCAAAATGGTTGTTATCTGGAGCTCTCCCTTTTTCTTCCCTCAGAACAATACTTCAGAGTGTCTAAAAAGGTAGCAAAATGGCAATCAATTACAGAGGAAAGAAAAGAAAAGCTACTGCTCAGAGTGGGCTGGAAGAGATGATAAAATTGTGGTAAGGCATCATCGTACTGATTGCAGGAAGTACAGCAGGGCAAAATCTCTGGGAAGCTGAATGAAGTGGGCATTTCCATCGGTGACAAATTAACACACACACCCCTCCAAAGCTTAGAGGAAATGTTGAAAAGGTATCTTGTCATTGTTCTTCAGTAGTCTAGCCAAAGTTTGAAGCTAAACATCTTTGAGCCCCTTGTACTGTGACATTGTAGGGATGTGGTCAATATAATCTCCACATGCTGAAGGAGCCTGAATCTGAAAAAGTATGAATCCTTCTCCAAACAAGGACTAATGGTTGTCTTTTTCTTGCAAACACATACAAACATCCAACTAACTTGTGTAGAGCCACAGTGGCGCAGTGGTTAGAATTCAGTACTGCAGGCTACTTCTGCTGTCTGCTGTCTGCCTGCAATTTGGCAGTTCGATTCTCACCGCCTCACGGTTGACAGCCTTCCATCCTTTCGAGGTAGGTAAAATGAGGACCCAGATTGTTGGGGGCAATATGCTGACTCTGTAAACTGCTTAGAGAGAGCTGTAAATTTACTGTGAAGAGGTGTATAAGTCTAGGTGCTATTGCTATATGATATAATTTGATCTGCAAGCCTCCAGCCAGCAAGACATGTTCAAAGTATATGCAAAGTTATACTTACGTACATAAGACTCAGATCTAAATTCCTATTGATTGACTATGCGACAGCATTGCATGGTCATTTAGACCAATAAATCCCATTTTTTAATTTTAAAAAAGAAAAAGCTAAGTTTCATTGGATTTGTAAATATGAGGCATGAAAGATCAGATCCACAAATCCAATTAAACTGATGTATTGCTACTCATGCCTATGCACAGGAATATTCTCAACTAATGGTTAGTTTCTGCTAGGAGTTAGATAAGAATCAATGGAATTCATGGGTGCGGGGGTTGGAATTAGTCCACGTAGCTATGTAGATTTTAGGTTGATCCGCTTTTTAACTTCACTCCCAGGTTCTGCCACTTCTTTTCCTACAGTAAATGAGACAAATGATAGAGAATATAAATTAATATAGCTCTCATTATAGCATAGTAGGATTTATTAAGAACACCTATGATGTCACAAGATAATGTTTATTATATACTTGTCAGGGTTTTTTGCATTTGAAGCACAGAAATGTGAAAAAAGCTAGAAGTTAAACCACACCAAAAGCAATAAAATCACTTTGCCTACGAACTGAGGGAGTATAGGGCAACTAGTAATTTTCTATTTTAGTCTGTTTAATGAAAGAAATTCAGGAATGGGGATGGCTCTGGAGAGAATACAAGGCTGTAATTCACTTAATGGGAGTGGGCTGATGTCATCAACCACAAATATATTGTGTATCTGAGGAACAGAAAACATATTCAAAGCTCACTAGAGCAAAAGGATCTCAGTGGAAATACAACCAAGTGTTGTGTATGGATTTTTAGGAAAACAAATATGCTTGGAGCTGTAACTTTCAAATATGTTAAAATAAGTATCAACATCTTTATATCTAGCTCCCTGCTTTCTTCATTGTAGTTAAACACAAAATAGATAATAAACGAGAGTAAAGGAGGAAACAGCTATTCTTAGCCAACTTCTGTTCTGCCACACAGTAAACAGGTTTTTCCCCCCAAATAATAATAATGTGATGAAAGAAATGTCCTTCTGGGTTCAGCTCCAAGTGGGGAAGAAGACACTGGAGACATGGAGGCTGCTTGGAAAGATGGTTTATTGTTGGACAGGGCCACATGGCTTGAGCCCTGAGCAGAAAAGATGATCACATGCTTCAATGTTGGTGGAGAAGAAGAGAAGAGCTGAAGGAGGGGCTTGCTAGGCTTTTTATAGCCTGTTTCGGCTGGCGACCCCCCGGGGGAGAGCCTTCTCTGTTGCAGCTCCGGCCCTCTGGAATGATCTCCCTGTCGAGATCCGGACCCTTACTACCCTCCCGGCCTTCCGCAAAGCCACCAAGTCCTGGCTGCTCCAGCAGGCTGGGGGGGGGGGGGGCTGTGAAATATCCAGCCCCGCGGAAATTGTGAATGTTGTGGTTTTGTTTTAAAGTGTTGTCTTTGTCTAGTTTTTCCCCTTCCCTTGTCTATTGTGAGCCGCCCGGAGTCCTTCGGGAGTGGGCGGCATACAAGACAAATAAATACAAATACAAATACAAATTTAGTCCCACCTCTCTGTTTCCTGTTCCTGTGTAAGAAATGTATTCTGATTGGTTGTCAGACTCCCATGGGGCCATGCAGGGGCTACTCTCTAGGCTGTGTTTTGAATCCAGGTATGGATGCCATGTGGTCAGTTGAGTAAAGTTCCAATGTTATCATGCCCTCCTGTAGCTGCTGGTGAAGTCTTTATTATGTAAAGTGGACTAGCCTGGCCGTCTTAATGGCCCATTAACAGTGGGGATGGGCAGGAAGCTACAGGCAACTATTCTGTCTTTTAAAACATTTTTCTTTCTTTTCATATCCAGAGAAATATTCTGCCTTTTCAATATTTCCTAGGATATTTCATTTTTCTGGGAGAGGGCTGGATGATAACTTCCCACAAATGTAAGGCAAGTCCTGCAGCTATTATGGAAGTTAATCATTTTTAAATGTTGGCATTTCTGTGCTCTTTGTGTGCTTACTTCACATTCTTGGTTTGTAAACAGAAATACTGTTTTTATTAGCATTAATACCACAAGAATGTACAATTGAATTACAGCATAGGGAAATGGCAGTCCCATGAAGCGTTTGACTTTGTAGGTTGAGAGAGAGTGACTGACCCAAAGTCACCAGCTGGCTTTCATGCCTAAGGTGGGGCTAGAACTCTCAGTCTCCTGGGTTGGGTTTTGTTTTGTTTTTTTGTCTGGTGCCTTAACCACTTGACCAAATTGGCTTTCTTTTAGAGTAAAACAAATATGCAATTGGAATTCCTCCAAAGGAAAGTGTCGGGAGAAGAAATATAGTGTACATTCTAGAATAGCACAATCTCAGGCAGGGTACATGTCCACTACCTTTGGGAAAAAGAATACACTGTAGATGGAACCTTTAAGGCATGTTGACCCTTAATGACTGTCTGGACTAGTCCCTGCAGTCTCCAACATTGGACGTTTTTAAGAAGAGATTGGACAGCCATTTGTCTGAAATGGTATAGGGTTTCCCGTGACCCGTCAAAACCGCGGTCCACAAAAGCGCGATCGACGAAAGCGCGCATTTGACGTCATCACAGCGCGACGAAAAAAATTAAAAATTGAAATAAAAATAAAATTAAAGCAAGCCGATTCACATAAAGGTAAGGGTTAGGTTTAGGTTTAGGGTTAGGGTTAGGTTAAGGGTTAGGGTTAGGGTTAGAGCGTTAGGGTTACGTTTAGCGTTACGTTAAAGGTTAGCGTTAGATTTAGCGTTAGGTTAAGGGTTAGGGTTAGGATTAGATTTAGGCTTAGGTTAAGGGTTAGGTTTAGGGTTAGGGTTAGGTTTGGGGGGGTTAGGGTAAGGTTTTCGCTTTATTTTTACATTTTTCGATCACAGCGCGATGTTTTCGTCGCGCTGTGATGACGTCAAATGCGCGCTTTCGTCGACCGCGATTTTGTCATCTGCGGTTTTGTGGTGGAACCGGGTTTCCTGCCTGAGCAGTGGGTTGAAGACCTCCAAGGACTCTTCCAACTCTTTTATTCTGTTCCATTCTGTTCTCTTGGCAAGATTTTCAGAAGTCATTTGCCAGTGCTTCCATCTCAGAGCTGATAGCAAATGATTGTGGCCCAAGGTCATCCAACTGTTTTGGTGCCTGAGGTGGGTTTAGAACTCAATTTTATTTATTTGCTTATTTTATTTATTTAGTTTGTCAAACATGTAAAAAAAAAACAGGTATAAGTATAAGCATAAATATGAACACAGTAAATGGGTACAAATAAATGGAAACAGTAGGACAGGGACGACTGGTGGACTTACAGACCTCTTAGGAATGGGGTGAGGTCAACAGTAGACAGTCTTAGGTTAAAATTATGGGGGTTGAGGGATGTAACAACAGAGTCAGGTAGTGCATTCCAGGCATTGAGTGCAATCGAGTTTGGAGGGTTTACTTTGAGTTTGTATCTATTGTTTGCTTATATATTATTGTGGTTGAAACTGAAGTAGTCATTGACAGGTAGGATGTTGTAGCAGATAATTCTGTGTACTACACTTAGGGCAGACCGTAGGGAATGTAGTTCTAGGTTCTCTAAGCCCAAAATTTCAAGCTTGGTAGTTTAGGGTACTCTGTTTCCAGGGGTGGGTTTCTCGCCCCGTTCCAACCGGTTCGGTTGGAATGGGGCCGGCGGCGTCCTTGCGCACGCGCACAGTGCACGCATGCGTACTAGCATCTGTGCGATGCTCCAGCTGCTCCTGGAGGATCGCGCAGGCACTGTATGCGTCCTGCGCATGGGTGGAAGCACAGAACTCGTCAAAACCGGGTAAGAAACGCGGGCGGGTGGGTGGACCCTTCAGCGTTCCCGGAAGTTACTTACTTCCAGGTTCGCTGACCAACCAGTTCGCGGGGACTGCCGCGAACCGCCTGAAACCCACCCCTGTCTGTTTGCCAGTTTCTAGTCATTAGTCTTTGTTTTACTCACGACATCAAATTGGTTCTCTGTAATAATTATTTTTCTTTTTATGAGGTGGCGCAGTGGTTAAATGCAGCACTGCAGGCTACTGCTAGATCAGCAGTTCAGCGGTTCAAATCCCACCGGCTCAGGGTTGACTCAGCCTTCCATCCTTCCGAGGTGGGTAAAATGAGGACCCAGATTGTTGGGGGCAATATGCTGACTCTCTGTAAACCGCTTAGAGAGGGCTGAAAGCCCTATGAAGCGGTATATAAGTCTACTGCTATTGCTATTGTTGTGATAAGCAACTATTGAACATGGATGAAAAATGCACTTGGATTCCTTTGTTTAACATAGAACATAACTGGAACTGCTTTACCGTCACTGTTGATAATATTTCTACATTCCACATAATATTTCCTAAATAACTTTTAAGAACAACAGAGTTTTGTGGTTCATGAATACTATTTATTACAGTCTAATGTGGGCTAGAATATCTGGAATTATATGCTGTAATACATATTTTAAGATTACAACAAGATTGTTTGTTGTAGTAAACTTGTTCTTGATTAAACCATAATGCCTACTATTTCAATTTAGGTTGGTATAAAGTTAAGATGTTACATAACATTTGCAAGATATTGAAATAGCTCCTTTAATAGATACAAGGTCAGTTGAACTAGTATTTATAGTTACTTTGCGAATCTAGTGTCTTAAGTTAAATAGATCACATTAATTTGCTATAGCAACTTTATTTATTTCTCTATGAAATGTACTATAATTAAATCCATTAAGATGGTAAAGCAGATTGCAGTAGTGGGAGCTGCCCTATTATATATTTACTAAGTCATGAAAATAAAATATACAAATCCAAATATCTAAATGACATAAAAATAAAAAAATCCCATTCAACCCCCAACAGCCCTAGAAACATTGCTAGTTGTCAAATCCTATAGGCCTATATTGGATGTAGCTTAAGTAAGGACACAAAAGAACTGTTACAGATTTATTTTGCCTTACCGTGTCATGATCTGCCAAAATGAATTTGGCCACAACATGGATGGGAGCAATAAATGGAATTTGCTGGCGTCCATTGTTCTCAGCAAAGAAAGGTTATAGCATGAGAAAGTGATATAGAAAATCAGCATAACACTCTATACAAAAATCAATATTTATATTTGCCAAAAGTAATTTTAAAAATGCCCGCTGTGGAAAATTTCATAGAAAATAAAACTAATCACTTATTAAACGTTCTATCTATCATCTATCTATCTATCTATCTATCTATCTATCTATCTATCTATCTATCTATCTATCTATCTATCATCTTTCAAACAGAAAAATATGTACCTTATAAAAAGAGAAGAAGAAAAATTCCATACAACAGCTGAGAATTTCCTGGACATTTAAACATGTATTATTTCTGAGAAATTGATTGGGGGGAAAATTGTGTCAATAACATACAGCTGTAATAGATTTACATTCTAATACATTCCTAATTCCAAGTTTACTGTGGGCTTTTTACCATATTCAGTGCTTAATACAGATCATATATTTACTGGGGAAAAGTTTTTTTTCTGATTTTCTATACTATTGTTTACTATAAGTGCAGCAAAAGTTAACATTTGGCTTATTGTAGAGAGTAAGAGGAATGATCCTGCTAGACATATGCAGGAACCATTATAGATAGTCCTCGACTTACGACCACAATTGAGCCCACAATTTCTATTGCTAAGCGAGACATTTGTTAAGTGAATATTGCCCCATTTTATGACCTATCTTGCTACAGTTGTTAAGCGAAGCACTACAGTTATTAAATTAGTAACACTGTTGTTAAGTGGATCTGACTTTCCTTCTTAGAAGGTTGCAAAAGTTGATCACATGACCCAGGACACTGCAACAGTCATAAAGATGAGTCAGTTGCCCAACATCTGAGTTTTGATCACATGACTATGGGGATGATGCAATGGTGGTAAGTTTGAAAAACGGTCAAAAGTCACTTTTTTCGTGCTGATGTAACTTTGAACGGTCACTAAATGAATTGTTATAAGCCAAGGACTACTTGTACTTTAGACAAAAAGGAATGGGATATTTTTTGAAGCCAGAATAATGGAAGCAGCTCGGGAAGAAACCTCCCTAATTTCTTGAAGTATAAGAAGGGGGAAGAAAATACTGGCAGAATTCTATTATTACAGCCAATCTCAATAAAAGTAGTTTTAGTCTTCCTGTGGAGTTGATTTCCAGATCTAGCCTCCTTAGTGGGCCTGCCACGCATCTGAACTAGTTAGACTTTTTTTCTCTTTCCTGAAATCTAGTATTTAATAATCTGAATGAATAATTCTACAGTTAACTACTGTAAAGAAAGAATATTTCTAATAAGATTTTGGCTTTCCTCTGTTTAGCTGCAAATTAAAGGCAATCACTAATGTTAATACCTATAATAAAATAGGTATTAACATTAGTGATTGCCTTTAATTTTCAGCTAAACAGAGGAAAGCCCAAAATCTTGCCGCTGAGGATTATTTATTGATTATTTTGAGATAACCTAAAAATCTTCCTAAAAATAACAACATTTCCCACCAATATTTTCCATCAGTCCCCTCATCTCCTGTGCCCCATACACACAGATTAATAATTAAACACAAATTTTAGTGAACATTTCCACAAACTTTGATTTGTATACTTTCATAATCTCCAATGGAAGAGATTTTCAGAGAAGATAGCCAATAGGCAAATATATCAGCTGTGATGTCAGTTTGTCTTATTTCAATAACAGTCACCATGGAAACCAACTAACTGACCTATTTCTTTTTGTACCTCTGAATAAACAATGCAGCTACCCATTTTCATATATCCCATTTTAGATACTAGCTGTTTACCTTCTTTCTTCATGTTAATTAAGTGCTATTGTGTCCTTTATATATTCCCTGAAGGGTTCTTTTCACAATGTCTATTTCTGGAGCTTTTATAGTTTATTTTCTTGTGCAATGACAATCAAAAGCCCAAGGCTATTATTAGAGAAACTTCTATTCTTCCATGCGCATCTAATATTCTGTTCTGAAACCTTCCTCAACATTCCAACATTTAATCCCTATGTATATATGGGGGTAGGACATATTTTTGTGCAGTATGTTCTCTGACTCCATTGCTTCAGTTTCATTTGTTGATTCAAAATTCAAAATCATTCAATTGCAAACTCAATATTTTAAAAACAATAAGATCCCCACACAAACTGAGATGGACTAACAAACACAATAAAATAGTGGGTGAAAGCAGCCAGAACCCCTCATGAAGATAAGACTTCAAGGATTCTGGGGAAGGCCAGGCTTGTGCTGCTTTTGGACCCCCTCTTAACACAGCCTCCACCACAGTGTATACCAACAATATTACTACACCACAGTAGTAATAATATAACATCATAATATAATGTTATATAATATTAACATTATATAATATAACACCGTCCAAAACTAAGTTAAATAAAATAAGTTATTTATATGAAAGGTGAATTTGATTTGATTTAGTTTGGTCTGTGGATATAACTTATAGTATACACTCAACAACTCTGCTAGTTTGCGATAAACAGTTTACAATAAAAGAATAAAAAGCAATGTCCCAGAGAAAAGAATTCATGAGTAGCCTAGAGAAAGACGTATCATAAAAGCCTCATACAGCAGGGACTCAACCATTATCTCGCTCTCAATACAGCTTTATCATTGATCCTTGAACATGCGGCCATCATAGCATCCCTTCAGTCACATGATCACTGATTAGGGTGCTTTACAACTGGTAGGCGGTTATTTTGGTTGCCACATCCCATGGTTAAGACTACCATTTGTGACTTTCAGTACCAGCTTCCAACAAGCAAAGTCAAGGAGGAAGCCAGCAGTAAGCTGTTTAATGTCCTTAGTGATTCCCTTAACAACTCAGTTGCAAAGCAAAATCGTTAGGCTGAGTTGCAGGATATTTCACTCAGTGTCCATGCTTAGTGATGGAGTTTGTAGTCCCCATTGTGGTCAGTGAGGACTACCTGTAGTCTTTATCACTAAGCCAACTTCTATCGTGGCAAAAAAAATCAGGAATCTAGTAGCATATTGACTAATAAATCTTATTAAAAGGCATAAGTTTTCATGACCTGTAATTCATCAGATGCTACTCAAGTGAACTGCAGCTCACAAAAGTTTAGGTCTTTTAGTAAGATTTATTAGTCAGAAAAGGTGCAACCAGACTACTCATCTTTTATCACTTGTTTTCTCACCATTTCAAAATTGTGTTTAATTCTTTATGTTTCTTGATTATTTTGAAAGGCAGATCATGGCAGATGGATATACTGTAACTGCCTACAGTTTTCTTATTTGCAGTTATTGCTGCCTGTAACCCCACTTAGGGACTTTTTGTGTAAAACAGAATAAAAGTGAACTTATGTTTCATTCTTATTGGACAGATTATGGGAAGAAGAGAGTCATGGTGTAACTTTAGAGAAATAAATAAATTTATAATTGTACTTACAACTTCTGTAAAGAAGTTCAGAAACCACTTCTATGTTTTTTCTTTCTTTTCTATTATTTTTCACTTTTTTCTTTCTTGCACTTTTAGTTTTTTTTATTCCTTTTTTGTTGTTACTTTGTACTAGTTTTTATCTTTGTTTTCAAAACTTTTAATAAAATTGTATTTTAAAAAGGTTGTTTTGGAAGGCAGATCTGGAAGATCATTAATTTCTTTCCGACATCTTGTAGAGGACAGCTGGAAGAAATTACTTTATCTAAATCTCTACCACAGCTGGATTTGGCTCACAATAACATTAGAAGTTTGATACATCTTCATATAACTGTACAAATTTTGAATAAATACTCTAAGAGAACACAGCTCTGAAAATCCCTTCTTCGTTATGGCCACTAGGTGCTGTTCATCAACTCCTGGAAGAATTACTGTAACATACTAAATCTTTTTTTTTCCCACTTTAAACCTGGTTCACTTTTTTGGATTTAACGCCAGCTCCTTGTTCTTTGTTTTGCCTTTTGTTTGAATAACTTTGACATTCCTCCCCCCCCACACACACACATCATTTTCCAGACTCTTTTTAATATCCTTTTGTCTGAAATCAGATTTTATTTCAGGCATCTGATCTTGAAGTATTTACTTCATGAATTCTCTATTTAGTGATTGCATTATGACAAATAGCTCAAAGTTAGTCGTTTTTCTTAGCTTTAATCTGGATGACACTCACCAAATTAACACCTATGTCAGAATTGATCCTAAAAACAGCCAAACTAATAGGTTCTTCCGAATAGGTTCTTCAACAGTCTCAGAAATTAACTGGATCTTTACAGAAACTGCTAAGGATATCATTCTCATTTTCTCCATTGGGATAATGTCATACCATCAGGCGATACTAAGAAGAGTGGACAATCTGTTTCTTATGCTTACGAGATATAATCACCTTCCCAAAATTCCAAATATAGAATTAAAATTTCTACTTAACCAAATTTTTAAAAAACCAAGCAGTTCAAACTATAGTTTTCAGCAGATCGTAGAGGGAGAAAAAAGCAAGCTGCACCTCAGGGCTTCATCTTGACCAGAAATCAAAAATCAGATGAGGTTCTGCTGTGTCTGAAGGCTGCATTGTCCTAGCAGTGGCATCCACCTGAAATAAAAAAGTCTAATCCTGACTCCTGTCTGCAGCCACTACCTTGCAGTCCCCTTGCCCAATAAATACAGTTATTTACTTCAGTACATTGCTAATCTATTACAGTAAAGAAGAAACAAGTGTCCATTAAAGAGAAATATCCATTAACTGGTGAATGGGTCTTTTCAAATCCCAAAACACACTCAGTACCAGAAGTGGGTTGCTGCTGGTTCAGCCTGGATTGGCCAAACCGGTAATAGTGGTGGCAGAAGGCTCCGCCCACCCATCCAGATGCTTCTGCACATGCGCAGAAGCGTTGTGCGCGTGTGCAGGTGCACACGGGAGCACACCCAGTAGTAAAAAAAATGGCAACCCACCTCTGATCAGTACTATTTGCTAACAGTAAATACCAGTTCTGAGGTGAGGTAGCAAACATTGTTCAGGCTGATTTATCAAAGAATAGACTTAATTGTTGAGGTAAAGTCCGTTGATGGCAAAATCAGAAGAAAACTTGAATTTAACAGGTTTTGACAAAGCCACGTAAATAAGGATTCATTAATATTTTATTTAGCACCAGGTAGAAAATGATCTTCTAACAGCAAAAACCATTGTGCAATAATTTCGTTTTCAATTGTTGGAAGAAATAGCCTTCTGGTTCCAAGTTCCAAGTGAGAAAAAGGACACAGGAAACATGGAGACTGTTTGGAAAGATGGTTTTATGATGGACAGGATCACATGCCTTGAAGATGTTGGGTGAAGAAAAAAAGGGCCGAGAGGCTGAGAGTGCCTGAGTTTTATACCTTCTCTGGGCCTTTGAATTTGAGCTTGTATTCTGATTGGTTGTTAGACTCCGATGGGGTCATGCAGGGGCACCTCTGTAGGCTGTCCTGAGTCCCAGGCTTGGTTGAGCCTTGCTGGGTAATATTGTAATGAAAAGGCTTTGGGATTCCTATTATGGCTCTGCCTGAAGGAGATAGATCTTCGTTATGTAGAATAGATTGGCTCAGGCCTTAATGGCCCGTTGCCAAAGGTGGGGGCTGAGTTTCTGCCTCCCTTTTAGGGGACATATTCTGTCCTTTTAGTATTTCCTAAAATATCTTATTTTTCTAGGAGAGGGGTGGCTGCTAATGTCCTATACTTTGATGTGGGATTCATCTTACTAGTTCATCTTCCACAGACAACTGTCAACCAAGGTGGTAGAAAGCAGAAAGTTACTTTTCTTCTCATGTTCATGAGCATCATACACACCTTTGATTTAGCTAAGGCTAATGCAGAACATAATAACCCCTTATTTTGAGTTTGGCAACTTAAGAAAAAAATTCTATGTAAAACTGTTAGTCATGCATAAGCGAGGAGACATGTTTAAGATCACAGTGCATAGCGAGTCAATGCAGATGCTTAGTATTCAGGATACATATTGTTGCATATACAGCATATATACCTGAGAATCTCCTAGCAGCTATCAAAGTCGCAACCTCCACCATAAGATAATTGATTGCTACAAACCAATTAAAGGGATCGTATTAATATTGCATGGAAAAACACAGTATGTAGAGTGTTCAATAACACAGCTGCGTGCTTTCAGACCCTTAAGGAAAGTGGATTGTTTTCCCACATTTTTGTATACCTCTCTTTATTATCATTTTCCAATCTGTTACTCTCTGTATATAATTGATTACAAATTCCATAACTGAGACTATTACTAACTAGTTATTATCAGAAATTGCAGTGTGACACATGGATAGTACAAGAGTGAGGCAATTGAATTACATCTTTGCATTTTATATAACTCACACACCTTCTTTCTAAGGAACCCTGCATTTTAGAGAACATTGTTCATATTTTTAATCTCAATACTGATACAACACTAAACTGATTTCTGATTTCTATTTCCTCTTTATAGCATATTGAAAGCACCTTATAAACAGGAGGCTCTAGCTTGTCATTTTGGGCTTGCTAAATTTTCTCTGAACAGGAAGCCATCGGCAATCCATAATAAACTGACTTCTTATAGACCACGTTTGATTTACTCATCTGTCATGCTGTTATATTCTTGGGGAAATGTATCTTCTTTGTAGCTCAAAGCAGATATAAAATCTAAAACTTATCAAAAGCTGTAATAAGCAGCAAATAATCTTTGTTCTGTATCTGACTAAGCCCCGTAGCACCAGACAGTCACATTATAGCTCCTTTGCAATGATTTTCTCCAATATTTATAGCTAAAACGTATATGATTTAACAACGTAGAAGACAGCTGCTATAGTTTACATACAGCCATCTGATGCTTTAAAATGGCCTTTTCCCCCTTTCACTTTGTATTTTATTCAGGGAAACATAACATTTGTACCTTAATATCAGGAATGTAGGTCTACACAGTTTGTGAAGAGAGGTATAACAACCAGAAAATAGGATGAGGTATAACCAAAAATATAGCAGGACTAATAAAATCAGAGGAAAATATATTTAGAGAATAATAAATAATAACTGACATTTTTGGAAACTAAGGGTATACCCATAAAATATTATGGAACAGGCTCATATCATTAAATATTGTTCCATCTTCTCAGTTTTAGTGCAATATGTTGTTTGATACAGTAATATTTATATAATATGCTTCAATTAAGAGCCATAGTAACACAGTGGTTAGAATGCAGTATTGCAGGCTAATTCTGCTGACTGCTGACTGCCAGCTGGCAGTTCGATTCTTACCAGTTCAAGGTTGACTCAGCCTTCCATCCTTTCAAGGTCAGTAAAATGAGAACCCAGATTGTTGGGGGCAATATGTTAACTCCGCAAGCCACTTAAGAAAGGGCCGTAAAGAACTGTGAAGTGGTATATAAGTCTAAATGTTATTGCTATTGTTATAAGCAGAGGGCCAACTGTGTGTATGAGTATGTGTGTGTGTATATGTATATGATGTATGAGTATGTGTATGTGTATGTATATGCTGATTCTGCAAGACACTTAAGACAGGGCTGTAAAGCACTGTGAAGTGATGTATAAGTCTAAATGCTATCACTATCGCTGTTGGATTCATAATGTTCTGTTGTGCATGCGCATATACATCTACATACATCATGCAATAACACAACGGAGATTTTAATTACAAGTAATTTATTTGTTATTGTAAAAAGTTGTATATTAAAACTATGAATATAAAACAAATATATCAATGTATATTCTTTCTTCATTTTTCAATGTATTCATGTATTCATTACATTTAATTTTGAAGAAAAGTGAAGTAATTATGATGCTTGCAACACTAATATTTGAAACGATCATTAATATTGATAGAATATCCACATTTTAGTACCTTGAATCTTTTTTTTTTTAGCAATAGCAGTAGACTTATATACCGCTTCATAGGGCTTTCAGCCCTCTCTAAGCGGTTTACAGAGAGTCAGCATATTGCCCCCAACAATCTGGGTCCTCATTTTACCCACCTCGGAAGGATGGAAGGCTGAGTCAACCCTGAGCCGGTGAGATTTGAACCGCTGAACTGCTGATCTAGCAGTAGCCTGCAGTGCTGCATTTAACCACTGCGCCACCTCGGCTCGTTTATCTTGTTTATATTCATACTCTAAGGCCAGTTTTCATTCTTCCTGGGAAAGGAATTACCCTTCCTTTGCTGTGTGAAAATGCTTATCTTTCATATATTAAATGGCTCATAAGAATAATTTCTCTAAACATGAGAGATAAAATAGTATTTTTAAAATGTAAAAAATCATGTTAATAAAGTGTTCCATGGAGTTAAATGAAGATAGATCAATATAGGTAGTCCTCGACTTACAACAGCTCATTTTGTAACCGTACAAAGATACAACAACACAGAAAAAACTGACTTATGACTGTTTTTCACACTTATGACTCTTGCTTCATTCCCCCACTTTTTTGGAAAGAGCACTTAAGCCCATGCTTCCTGGCTTTGTTTACATAGATTTGCTGAGCATGGCTTTTGTTAACGTTTAAATGCTTAAAATGCAGCAAGCCATGGGCATTGGAGGGAAAATGAAAGGGCGATAAATGGGACAATGTCCATTGGATGCAAACTTTTCCCCTTTTAACTTGCATTGTGATGTCACAATACACATTTTCTTCACTTAGATGAAGACTTCAGTTGTTGGGAATACCTACGAGGCTAACTAAAAGCATCGTTAATTATAACATATAAAATTACATCACGGGCTAATATTTTGATGAGATGGCATTCCAAAACAAAAAGAACCTTTTCTTCAAAATTTGTGTTAATTCCATTATGTCCAGAGAAAAATAGCCCAGTGTTTCCAGGATGGTATTAGAGCATAAATAAAAAAGAGTAGGCTTTCATATTCATATTCTTATCATCCTACTTCATACAGTCAGTGATCATTACACTGAACATTACATATATTGAAAATGATATCTGTATTGTGCATGACATAAATGGCTGATTGCATGATACTTTCTGTAGTATTGGGATCCTAGCAAGATAGAACTCCCAAATACCTGGAAACCTATACGCGAGAAGCTACTGATGAAAATGTTACTTCAGTACAGTTGTGGTTTATTTTATTTTAAATGATCATCACACTTTTAATATGTTGATAACTAACTCAAGGCTGTCATTATACCTAATATTCCTTCCTCTTCCTATTTTTTTTCAGAGCAACCCTGAAAATACACACACACACACACACACATACAATGTGTGTGTGTGTGTGTGTGTGTGTGTGTGTGTCATAACAGTTTCTGTTCCTGAGCTAATCTGGTATTTTCCAGGGAAAAGAATGATAACATATGCAATGATGTCATCACTCCATTGCCACAAAGTCATGAGGTTTTTTAAAATTTATTTTATTTTATTTTTATCATATCATTATTGTTTTGATAAATAACTTAAGGCAGTCAACATATCTAATGTTCCTTTCTCCTCCTTTTTTTCTCACAACAATCCTGTAGGTGAGTTGGGCTGACAGTGTTAGAACTCAATATGTCCTGATGTCTAGTCTGATATCTTAACCACTAGAACAAACTGATTTGATGATAACCACTGTACCAAACAGTACTGATTTGATGATATCAGTAGACCCATGTTTATGATTGATGCCACTGAAAGCTAGACTAGGTTTCCTAGGAGTGATGCTGGCTTTTTCTTATTCTGGGAATTTCCAATAACCATGAATCATGAAATGCTGAGGATGTTAGTTACCCTATTAATACTTAGGTACATGACTGTATTCTGTTAAGATAGTGTTAATGATCTGAGGACACAGGAATGTATTCTAGCTCCATAGTCATAAACAGTTCACCCTTTGGACAACCTTGTTAGGAAAGCCCCTGCTGTTTGAGATTTGTTAATTAGGACTCAGTATGAGACATGGGTTTCACCAACTTCATTCACACACAATGGAAAACATCCTCATAGGAACTGTGTGCCCCATTTCCCGTTTTAAGGAAAGAAATTAGGATTTTAAAATTATTTTAGGGTTTACTTTATCTACGTTAAGCTATTTTTCTTTTGCATTTTTTGTGAGCTGTCCTGATCATTGTGTGAGATGGAAAGACAAAGAAACACAATAAACAATCAATCATTAAAATATATTATTTTTTGATAAAGTCATTGTTGCACATTTGAAAAACCCTCATAAAAGTGAACTCAGAAGAAGCATCTTGTGTACAAAATCTGCAATTTTCTTGATTCCCAGGAGATGGCATCTGACTTCTAGAAAATTACTTGCCAAAAAATCTTATGACTTACACAAGGAGAGAAATTTGAGAAACATAGAATTATACTCTAAAAACTGGATCTTTGGGTTAAAAATCATGAGAAAATAAAATAATTATACATTTAAAATATTTAAAAGTTTTGCATTGAATTTAGTTTGGAACTAGTTTTGTGTTATGTATATATCTATGTATGCATGCATGTATATATGTATTCTACAGATTCTTTGATTAAATATAATAAAAAGTCTAAATCCTGTGTATATTTGTATTTATTTAAAAGGGCCAATAATTCTATCAAAGTCCAATTGAAAATCTGGAAAACTGAAAGTTCTGTTTTCATGTGAACGATATAAATTAGGCAGAGAAAACCTAGGAATTTGATCATCCCATAAAAAAATTTCTAGGTCTATTTAAAAATATTTAACAGGAATTAATATAAGCTGTTATGCACACTCTATCTATCTATCTACCTCACTAGCTAGCTAGCTAGCTATCATCAGTTATTCTTCCCCATGAAATCATAGATATTTTTAATCATGTATGTATATTATTATCAATCTTCCCCATGAAATCATAGATATTTTTAATCATGTATGTATATTATTATCAATCTTCTTCCCCATGAAATCATAGAGGTTTTTAATCATGTATGCATATTATTATCAATCAAATGTAGTAAATTGGAAAAAAATCTCTCAGACAATGAAAATACCTTAATATTTATTCCACAATATTAGGGGATCCAAACAACATGTGAGGCCTAGTTTTTAAATATAAACTTCCATGGGCATTTTAGATCCCACAAAAAATATATTAGACATTCAAATTAATTGAATAACCTGACAAAGCGTATTATGTCCATAAATGTTGATAAATAACATTGACCATTATCAGTAAGGCATATAACAATAATTTGTGTTCCATTCTACCTGGGTTAGTAACCAATTTTGTTAGAACTCCAGATCAGCAAGGAAAATTGAAAATGAACAACTAAGAAAGCCACATTCTGAGCTCTGATGATTTAGCTTTATTAAGAAAAGATTATGATCACAATATAAAAATTCTAATAAGTACCTTTACTTTCAAATGACATATACATATGACATTCAAAGCATTTAATATCCAATTCTCCATTACGCTTTCAGTGAATATAAGGAGCAGGCTCTCGCTCCAGGAAATGTTAGCCAGCTTGTATCTGAGCAATATTTACACAATAGTTGCAATATTTCTTATCAGTGTGTGAGTTCAGACTCACACAAAATGTCTTTAAATTATCCAATAAAACAGCCAATGGTTCCAAAGTCAAATTAAATAAAGAGGAGAAAGGGTGTGTCCTTCACAAGTTCAATGTAATATACTAATAATTGAAGAAATAATTCCATTTGTCATTCCCCTAGCTAACTGACAGATTAGATATACACATCATTTAAACACTAAATAAACAAGGAATGAAAATTATATTTAGCTGACGGATTCTAAAGATTTAAATTACACTATATCAAAGGTCTTAGCATCCAACAAAATAACCCAACACCAAATCCAACTATTTATAGAACTGTGAAACTGTGAAAGCATTACAGTATATAATTCCAATGAAGTTTTTATTTAATGTAGTTTATATTTATTATTTTTAAAAACAACTTAAAGCAGTGAACATATCTAATGTTTTTTTTCCTCTTCCTATTTTCCTCACGCCAACAACAACCTCCTGAGGTGAATTGTTTCACATCACTATTCTTCTTTTTAAATGAAGCATAAATAATAATCTAATCTTCATTATATTCCTTAAAATCGCCTATAGATAAAGATCTTGGAGTTCCTATTTAATTTAAAAAACATATTAATTTTTCATTTCACCTATTATATAATATATGAATCATTTAATAACAATTTATTTACTTACCATATTGAAATATATTTGTTCCCTTACAAGAATTGATAAGATTTCTGGATCTTGATTAGAATTTGCAAGAGAATCAAATACAATCCAACAAACATTTTTATTGTCCAATAAAAATGATTTTATAAAGAATAGAATAAAAATACTCATAGATCAAATCAGAAGATGCCATATATCTATCAAATTAAAGTCCAATAAGTAAAATTGTACCACTTTTAATCAACGAGAGCTCAATTAGAACTGTGCTATGATCAACTAAAAATGAAAACTTCATTGAAATCCCCAGGCCGTAATTATCTGATCAACAGCCAGACTAAAATGATGAACAAAACATCTATGCAAAACATCTGAGTGATCTTTAGTTGAACCATAGTAGTTAATAAGTGCTAGCCTATCATTATAGTTTCCAATTACTAATATTGAGAAGCAACTTTCTGAATCATATCTCTCTTCTTCCACAGTAGATTTAGTTAATCAGTGGAATCCCTCTAGGCCCCCATCAGATTGTGAATTATTATTAATATATGTTTGAGCTATCCATTTTTGAATTAATTGGTAAGGAGATTGTGGTTTACCCCATAAATTGTATGAATTTCTTGTATTTAAAAAACAGATTTTTAAACCACACACTATATTAAAATCTTTTTCCCTATAGAAGGACACTATTTGTGTAGCTATTGATGATAAAATCCTATTGGGAAATCTGGAAATATAAATCTCAATGCAGACTGACAAATGAGCGGACGATTAGACGTCACATAGCTCACATGTGAAGAGACCCTTATTTGACTCAAAGTAACAATATCAACATAAGAATAGCAATAGCACTTAGACTTATATACCACTTCACAGTGCTTTGCACCTCTCTCTAAGCAGTTTACAGAGTTAGCATCTTGCCCCCAACAATCTGGGTCTCCATTTTACCCACCTCGGAAGGATGAAAGGCTGAGTCAACTTTGAACCTGGTGAGATTCCATCTGCCAAATTGTAGGTATCCAGCAGTCAGCAGAAGTAGCCTGCAGTACTGCATTCTAACCACTATGCCACTAATCTTACATATTCCGCTACTAGATTTCACCCATTCCTACACTACATTTGCCTGCTGGCACATAATCTAAACCTTGATCTTCCCACATTTTGCTAATGCAACACATTAAACGTCTATGGAGACATTATGCAGTACAAGCCCCAATCCTGTTGAGAATGGTTGGAGTGAATATGTGATGGCTTATCTTCGTGTTTGGCCTTAGTGTGGCTCAAAGATGTCTTGAAAGACAACTACATCATGTTGATGTAGTCTACAGTCAACTTTAATTGTTCTGGTGGCTAGTGGTATGTTTCTTATTCATGTAACACAAAATTTGCTATATACTATAGGCAGAGTGTGATAATGGTCAGATGTGGTCAGGAACTGGGATCTGCCCAATTCCATTTGGCCAATTGAGGCAGCTGCATAATCCTTCCGATCTGTTTGCTGGGCTCTGCCTGTACGGCCATTATGGCTTGGGTATTATTTATATATTTAAGAGATGTATAAAGGCTTGTTTTATGAACTATAAATCTGGGTATGGCAATAGTTAGAAACAATAAAAACCAAAAGGGGGGGAGGGGGAAAAAAGAACAACTCCTAGCATCCTGACTCAACACTCCTCAGTATATAGAAAAAAACACAATCATTGGGTTCCAGACTTATCCTATCCCAACATCTGGGAGAATGCCAGCTTTTTAAGAGTTGTAAGAATGTATTTTTCCTTCTCTCTTTTTTAGATTAGGATATCAATCTCCGAGGAAATTGACAGACTTGTCACACAGGACTTGAGTTTTTTTTTGTTTTTTTTAATAGGAGAGCAAGAATAATCCAGAGGAGTTTCAAGATATTGTTGTTGTTGTTGTTGTTGTTGTTGTTTTATTTCATTTTATATTATTATTATTATTATTATTATTATTGTTGTTGTTGTTGTTGTACAATTGTATCACAGCGGCCAGTTGTTTCGCCGGATTTGGCATTGGTTACTAGTCGGGCCCCACCCAGGGGCCTAGGACGTCGTAACGTATTTTCGTAATATGCGTGCAGATCCAAGCAGTGCGGCTTTTTGCATTTGACTGATGGTGATTTTGTCAATTTTTAACTGTTTTAAATGTAATTCCAGTGCTTTTGGAATAGCACCCAGTGTGCCAATTACCACTGGAATTACCACTGCTGGTTTGTGCCATAGTCGTTGAATTTCGATTTTTAAGTCCTGGTATCTTGCGATTTTTTCATGTTCCTTCTCGGCGACCCTGCTATCACCTGGTATTGCGATGTCTATGATTGTGACCTTATTTTTCTCAACCAGTGTGATGTCTGGTGTATTATGCGCCAGTATTTTGTCGGTTTGTATACGGAAATCCCACAAGATCTTGACCATCTGATTTTCGGTGACTTTTTCAGGCTGATGTTCCCACCAGTTTGTTGCTGTTTTAATATTATAATTTTTGCACAAATTCCAATGGATCATTTGTGCTACTGAATTGTGCCGCAATTTATAATCAGTCTGCGCGATTTTTTTACAGCAGCTGAGTATGTGATCAACAGTTTCATCAGCTTCTTTGCAAAGTCTGCAATTGGCATCATCAGAGGATTTTTCGATTTTGGCCTTAATGGCATTTGTGCGGATAGCTTGTTCTTGCGCAGCCAGGATTAGTGACTCTGTTTCTTTCTTTAATGTACCTGTTTTTAACCATAACCAAGTTTGTTCACTGTCCACTTTATCTTTTATTTTTTCCAGAAATTGACCATGCAGTGCTTTGTTCTGCCAACTCTCCATTCTTGATTTTATCACATCTTTTCTGTATTCTTGTTTTGTCTGTTGGGCCTTCAGTAGATTTTTGTTCTTTACTTCGATTCATAGATGTTCTTGGGTGTCTTTTAAATAATCAGCCAGTGCATGTTTTTCTTCTTCAACTGTTTGCTTCACTTGTAATAATCCTCTGCCACCTGATTTTCGGGGCAGATATAGTCTATCAGTATCACCACGTGGATGTAAACTGTAGTGCATTGTCATTAGTTTCCTGGTTTTTCGGTCCAAAAGGTCCAAATCAGCTTGTGTCCAGTTAACTATGCCAGCTGTGTATCTTATAACTGGTATTGCCCAGGTATTTATGGCCTTGATTGTATTTCCACCATTCAATTTAGATTTCAAAATTTTCCTAACTCTGTTGGTGTACTCTCGCCTGACAATAGTTTTTACTTCTCCATGCTTGATGTTATCCAACTGCAGAATGCCTAAGTATTTGTAGGCTTCATTTTCTTTGCATTTAATTAGTTGGCCATTGGGCATTTCAATTCCCTCAGATGCAGTGATTTTGCCCCTTTTTATGGTTACAGTGGCGCATTTTTCCATGCCAAACTGCATTGAAATATCGGTGCTGAATACTCGGACTGTATTTGTCAATGATTGGATTTCTATTTCTGACTTGCCATAGAGTTTCAAATCATCCATATATAGTAAATGCGAAATTTTTTCAGCTTTTTTGGCTGTTTGGTAGCCTAATTTCATTTTTTTTTAAGATTACTGATAGTGGGATCATTGCGATGATGAAGAGAAGAGGTGAAAGTGAATCACCCTGGAAAATTCCTCGCTTGATATTAACCATTCCGTAGCTCTCATTCCCTACTGCCAACTCAGTTCTCCATTGTTTCATTGCCTTTTCAGTAAAGGATGTAATATTTTTGCTAATGCCAGTTGTTTCTAAGCATTTTATGATCCAACTATGTGGCAGTGAGTCAAATGCCTTTTTGTAATCAATCCAGACCATATTCAAGTTCGTTTTTCTGTTCTTACAATTTTCTAATATCATTTTATCAATTAGAAGCTGATCTTTTGTGCCCCTGCTCCTTCTTTTGTTGCCTTTTTGCTCTACTGGCAAGATGTTGTTTGTTTCCAAATAATCCATCATGTTATCTGCAATAATGCCTGTGAGTAATTTGAAGGTTGTTGGTAAGCATGTTATTGGTCTATAGTTTTCAGGTGTTGTTCCTTTAGTTGGATCTTTCTGAATCAAGTATGTTTTTCCAGTTGTCAACCATTCATCAATTTGGCCCTTTTGTAAAATTTCATTCAGTTGCCTGGCCAATATTGCATGTAAACTGGTCAGATATTTGAGCCAGAAACCATGTAATTGGTCCTTTCCAGGTGATGTCCAATTCTTTACCTTTTTAACTCGATTTTTGATCATCTCAGTTGTTATTTCTAATACTTGCATTTGTTTGTTGCCAATGCTTTTCTCAAAGTCATGTATCCACTTTGCTTCCTTGTTGTAGTCCTTTGCATTTTCCCACAATTCTTTCCAGAATTCAACTGTGGCCTGCTTTTCTGGTTTTTCACTTTTGGTGTCACCATTCACATTAAGACTTTGATAAAAACGCCTTTGGTCTGATCGAAATTGCTGATTTTGTTTATATTGGATGATTCGTGCCTCATATCTTTCAACTTTTCTAGCTGTTGCTGTTATCTGCTGTTTTACAATCTCTACAGCTTCATTGATGTTTCTTGTATCCAATCTATATCTTCTGATTAGCCGATCTATGATTTTGTTGTTTTTAAGCCGTTGCTCATGCATGTTCTTTAAGTTACTAGCATCTGCCCTTAATTTTTTGATTTTTTGTTCTAGACGGATTTTCCACTTTGGCTTTGATGCTTTTTCTGTTGTGTGACTAGGTATTTTAATTTTAATGCCTAGTTCATTAGTGACTATTACAGCTGCGCTGTACATTAACTGGTTTGTTTCCAAGATGGATCCCGGTTCAATTGTTGAAAACACTGCATTAACCATTTTCATGATAGGGGCCAAAATTTTCTTAGGCACAGTTTTTAGTGATGGTAAACGTTGCCTTTCCTCATTAAGCAGAAAATGCTCCATGATCTTATCTTTCAATTCAATTATTATTATTATTATTATTATTATTATTATTATTATTATTATTATTATTATTATTATATGAGTTATTATATGAGTTTGGGTGGCAGTGATGTTATTTGGCTGTATGTACCCTGGAGAGATTACAAAGTAGGGAAAGCATGCAAGATATAACAAAAGATATAGTAACTATGCAACGGGAGGTGGGAGAGAAGAGGCTGTTTTGCCAGACCCAAAATGTTAGCTTTATCATTAGTTCTCCAAACCTGACATGAGAAAGCCTTTTTCACAAAAGAGCATTACTATCTAATTCAAATAATTGCAATAACAGCTCTATCTGCTGACATCATTTTTATAGAACATTCACAAAAGTCAACCTTTTCTTCCATTTCACAGATGTTGCACAGAGCAGATGAAATTTCCATTTCCATTACATTGTTTGAGGATTACACTAGCTTGTTTTGCCCTGTTTGCCAAGGTACAAAACCCATTTTTTAAGAGCCTGGTACAACTCAGTAAGTCTTTTTAAGTGTTGACTAAACATCATAATCAGCAAAACAACATAATCAAAAAACACCACACAGTCACTTCGTCACCTTTTAATGTCAGCCAAATCCCACCCACATGCAAACCAGTTTGTACTATGGACTCGGGCGTGAGATTGAAGATAGAATCAGACTGTTGGACTGAACAGCTTTATTCAAATTGGTATCTTGTGTAAATCATCCACGTTTCTCATACCAGATTTCCAAATGGACTTTATTTTAATTTTTATCTCCCAAAACTGCCCAAATATCTTGCCATACTAATTCTTTTGCTGGTCTTTTCCGCAAGCCACATATCAAGGGACATTCATGTATCAATTATTCAAGTGTCTTTCTTCATGAGCCTCTGCTAAGATAACATCTGATAAAATTTGGAGCATAATCAATTGTAAAGTGCTAACCAACATTTTATATCTTTTAAATAAGGGATCTGAAATATTGCCATCATTTTCTCCTGTCACGAAAATGGTATTTTTCTTTTCTATCTGTATTCAGGGTATTTCAGATGCAACAGTAAATTTTCCTGTTTATTTATTTTTTCCTGTTGTGAATTATAAATAGTAAGTGATAATAAAGTAACAATATAGATATTCTTTCTTACTGAACCCTCCTTATTCCAGATCCAACTTGCATGGAGTTTTTATTTCTTAGTAATTCTTTGGATAACAACTGGAAAAAATCTGAGATACTTTAATTAATTATTTAAATCATAATAAAATATTCATCCCGTCATGCTATTATTTATTTATAAAAAAATCTATTCCACATGTTCATTGTTGTTGTTTTTTTGACAGTTACAGGGTTTTTTTCAAATAAAAAATCTGTCAAACCTCATCCATACTGTTATTCAAACTTGATTGAGAAAGATAACAGGCAGAAATTCAGGAGCACAGTATTTTGATAAGCTAATTTTATTATAGATACTAGAAAAATTGTAATAAGAGCACTCCTGCTAACTCTAAGCATCTAGCAATCTTTAAGATTTACCCGTCCCTAGATACAAATGTTACATGTCTCCTTTTTTTCCTCACTGGTACACTAATGGATAGATGTTTACATAAACCAATCTTTCATATATCAGTAGTTACGAGTTTTTCAACACACTGATATCTGTTTTAGAGTTTGCAATAACACGTTCCAATTTTGCACTTGAAGAGAAAATGAAGAAGTTTCATTATTTCTGATAGATCCTTCTTTTTAAAATCTGATCTAAACTAATTGAATACATCAGTAAAACTAATTAGTATATGGGTTGCTGAAAATGTATATAATAGACATTTGTTATACAAAAATTTAAAAACATGAAAATTACCAGAAAAAAGAATGCTTGTAAAGAATACCCCAGTTTTAAAATTCATCATTAAACCATGATCAAACAGTAATATTAATCAGTCTCTAAGTTGATACAGGTAGTGACTTAATAAACAGACAGTGAACACATATCAATTCAAGACAGTAAGTCTGAGGTAGCATTGTCTTTCCATCAAACAAAAATATTTTTATTGCATTTCTTGCTTGCTAAATCCATATTTCTTCATATAAAATTGACATTCATATTGGGGTACCTAATACAAAATCCAGTATCATCACTTTAAAACAAACTATTTTAGACAAATTTTGCAGGAAATATGAATAAGAAAATTTAGTTTTATATTAAAACAAATTTAATATTATTTAACATGCTTATCAGAAAAGAAACTGAAAACCTTTTCTTAATATTAGTATTAGCTCCAAAATGCTGTCTAAAAATTTCACAGGCTTTTAGAGAGATCAATGTCTTCTTGGTTATTCATCAAAAGAAATAATAATTAATTGATCTGTATTGGGATATATATCTTATGTGATCTAGCTGATTTTCTAAAAACTTATCAAATATCCACGGGGTCTTTTATTCCAGTGTTCAAGAGAAGACTAACTAACTTGAATAAATCCAGGAATGGACTTAAAGGAAAAGTTTGACTTTATTGGGAAGGATTATGAAAGCAAGTGGTTTAATATGCGTACACCCTTAATAAGAAGATAAGAAATCCTTTAAAACTAAGTGTGTGATTTTTTTAAAAAAAAACCCTAGAGTATCACAGGTTTTTAATTGTTAGAGCTATTAATCGATTCAGCTATTTGTTTTCTTGTTTGGCTAAGTGAAGACAAATGCAAAAGATTAAAAGAATTCAACAAATGAACAAACTTGGATGACTGCAGAACAGCCCTGTCTCAGTTACTGCCCTTTTATACATTAATGCCCTTTTATACATTTATATATTAATACATTTTCTTTACTTTCCTATTTTTTTCCTGGAAAATGAAAGAAGATTGTATTGAAATGGAAAAAGGCAACATTAGCAGCTTCCATTTGGGAGCAACTTTAAGGTGTAAAACTGCATGTAATTGAAATGTTGGTTTTAAAACATGGAGTGACCCAAGAACAAATGTAGTTGATGTTTTCATACTTTTTGAGTTTCTCTTTGGTAGAAAGACAAATAGGAATAGTAAAACATTGACTATAATGATAGATTATGCTAGGCAGTGATGAATTTCATCTGGATTTGATATAATAGGATATGAAAACCCAGCCATTATGATTTGGACTAGCATTATGTTTGAACCAGCCAGTGTTTCAAACTTGTTATCTTCCTGATTTCAAAACTATAGTTCCTAGAAATATATAAATCACAGTTTCTCAAAGGTACAAAGATGAGAAGGTTGCTCTAGATGTTCCATATTCACCATAAATGTGTGTTCTTAAAAAGTAAATTGGAAATGTTTTCTGAATCAGGGGATTTCAAACAATAATTTCCACTTCCTGACTCTACGTACATATTGATGTACAATCTTTGATCTCAGGGCTGTTTTTAGGATGCCCCCCCCCACCAATTGCATCCAAAAATTATTGTCAGATTACACTCCTTAATGTATCTTATTTCACATTAGATTATTTATATGTAACTTAACTCAAATGTTTTTGTTCACGTTTGAGGAAGTTTTGGGGTATATTCTCCAAGGTGGAATAAGGCCCTGGCACAAACAGGACTCCACATATGTGGTATAAAAGTCTGAATTGGGAAAGAATCAATCGTGGGATTCAATTTTTTTTTACTACTGGTTCTGTGGGCATGGCTTGGTGGGCATGGCTTGGTGGGCATGGCAGGGGAAGGATATAGAGCCGAGGTGGCGCAGTGGTTAGAGTGCAGTACTGCAGGCCACTTCAGCTGACTGTTATCTGCAGTTCAGCGGTTCAAATCTCACCGGCTCAAGGTTGACTCAGCCTTCCATCCTTCCGAGGTGGGTGGAATGAGGACCCAGACTGTGGGGGCAATATGCTGACTCTGTAAACCGCTTAGAGAGGGCTGAAAGCCCTATGAAGCGGTATATAAGTCTAACTGCTATTGCTATTGCTATTTGCTATACTGTAAAATCTCCATTCCCACTCCACTCCAGGGAAAGGTTACTGCAAAATCCCCATTCCCTGCTGATCAGCTGGGACTCAGGAGACAGGGAATAGATGGGGGCAGGGGCAGTCAGAGGTGGTATTTCAAACTGCTCAAAATTTCCGCTACCAGTTCTTCAGAACTGGTCAGATCCTGCTGAATACCACCTCTGGAAAAAATATACAAAGTCTCTTAAATTGCATAGTAGATATTGACAGATTGATGTTATGGCATTAAAGAGATGGGCTTAGAATGGAACCTGATGAGTTCCTTCACGGAGCTTGATGAATTCTTTTAGGTCTATAAGGAATAACAGATCCATATTTGAACATATTTTGAAAAAAAACATGGACCACACAATCCCAAATGAAATACTATGGACAGAGAATGAAGCTTGTAATGACTGTCATGTAAGTAATGGGAAATTCAAATATAATGCTTTTGATAGCTTGTGTTCGATGGGTGAGTGACCAAGTTATTGATTGCCAAACCTCTTTTACAGTTTTCAAAAATAAAGGTTTTGACACTCATCTCTCAAGCAAAAAAATAAATAAATTAAAAAGTGTGGTTTATGAATGTTACATGACAGAACAAGTGTTTATGTTGAATAGCATCGACAGCCTTATTAAGTATGAATATCATTAGTCAGAGAATAATCAATACTTGTCTTTACTTCCAGGATCCCTATAGCTAAGACTATTTTTAGACAGTTTGAAGACAAATATCCTGGCCAAACTTTACAGTATATTTATCCTCTTGACAGATTAACAGCAGTAGAATTCCGCCCCCCATTTTTTTTAGCATTTTTCATTAAAGAAAACTTTCTTCTCTTACTGCCTATTCATACTTTATTAATTATTTCAATGTATACTCCCCCTTTATAACCTTGGGACATTCAGAGTTACCTCAACAAAATGCAAGGAGAATATGGAATAATTAAAATTTAGCTTGAACAACTGAGACTGCCTCAAGTTTGCTATCTGTTGCATACCCTCTTCATGTGTGCTCCTCAACTTATTACCATAATTGTGACTGGAATTTCAGTCATCGAATAAAACAGTCATTAGGCAAGATATCCACATGACTACTTCACTCAATGATCACAATCCCAGCTATCTCGGTTGCAGTTGTTAAACAATCATGCAGGTTGTTAAGCAGACAGAGCGGAAGAGCTGCCTGCTGAAAGAGAAGGGAACTCCACCGGCAAGCTGGAAAAAGGAAGCTTGTTTTTTTGGGATCGGCACTTCATTTCTCCAGTCTCTGCAGGAATTGCTTTCTCTTCCATGTGAAGAAGAGAAATCCACTGCTGGGCTGGAGTAAAGAAGCATGGATCTTCATGCACCGAGCTTTCTAGCTCCAATTTGCCACAGGAGTCCCACTCACCCCAGGCACAGAGGGGAGGGAAAATCCTTCAGCAGGCAACAATAGCTACCAATCTGTCCTGCAGGCTTCTCCATGAATTTTTGGGGGGAAGCCAGCAGAGAAGATTGCAAATGGTGACTACATGATCGTGGTGCACTTAGCAACCAATCGTAAGTGAGAACAGGTTGCCAAGCACCTGAAATGTGATCATGTGACCATGGGGGCAGGACGACAATTAAATCTTCATGAAAAAATTGTAAGTAGCTTCTTAAAAGTCCATCCTAATTTTGATTGACCATTAAACCACCAGTCAGAAGTTGAGGACTGCCTTATAGATTGATCCTGTCTTGTCTTTATCTGAAAAATTTCTTTATTCTTTGTTGTGTTGCTTTATTCTTTATTTGGATGGATATTTCTAAGTTGGGTGCTGGGTGTTTTTTCTGTGTTTGTTGCACTATTTAATTTTTGTGTTTTTATTATTTTTGTTAGCTGCCGAGAATCGTGTCTCACAAGATGGGCAGTCATGTAAATCATATAAAATGAAAGTATGTCCTCCTGGTTTGTAGTGCTCCTTATCCTTCAGAACACATATTAAAAATGTGCTTTATTGTCACAATATACTGTACCAGTGGTGGATTCCTACCGGTTCGGACCGGTTTGGCCGAACCGGTAGTGTTTTGGTGGCCTGGCTTGCTGAAACCAGCAGCGACCCAGGCCTTCCAATCCCCCGAATCGGCACCATCGGCGCCACCATCTTGCTTTCAATTCTGCACATGTGCAAAACATTTTTAATTGCACTGCACATGCATGCATGAAGCACGAAGCATGCACATGAGCGAACTGACAGTAATGCCGGCCAGAACCTACCCCTGTACTGTACCTATAGCACCCCCTTGCTTTTCCCCTGTAACTATCTTTCGAAAACATCCCTTAACTAATTTTTAATTACATGGACCAGATAGGCACCAGTATCTTATGTTTTATAACGTTCAATTCAGCTATTGTTGAAAGGAATCAAACAATTGAACTGGTAGATTTTACTGAGGCCATTAACATTTCTCTATCATCATTATAATCAAAAACTTTTCTTGAATGCAAAAGTCAAGTAAGCTACTGCAAAATTCCTAGCTAAAAGATGGAACACCAATTAGCACTACCCCAACATTTCTTCATAAATTCTGGTTTATAAACTGCAATGCCAGATTCACACAAGACGCTCAGCCAAATTCAAGGAAACTCAGTTTCAGTTTTAGTGTACTGTGTGAGCATGGATAATGTCCAGCAATATGAATCAGATTTTCTTCAAAACTGAGCATCAAAACATTGGAAACACATTTGAATTAAGAAACAAACAGTATATGGTTGACTAAAAGTTAAGACAGAAATACATTATGTATTTTTTCTCTCTCTCTCAGATAGTGGGCACTACTAAACAGAAGACAGGCTCTAATAAGCGTGATGAAAAGTGGACATTTGTGGATGAGTTTTTGCCCAGAGTTTTACAAAATGCAGTTGTCAGCAATTGTTGTATAGTACAGACGGAAGAAGTGGACTATATGGTTTAGAATTTACACTGAAAAATATTTGGCTTGTATTTTACTAAATACATATACAAAACGGCCATAGCAGGCCAAGTCCTATGGATATTAAACCAACAGATTTTTGAAATGGCAACATTGGACCATAGCCATACTTGTTAAATCTGATGAGCCTGGTTAAGTGGATTTTATAGTGGCTTGTATAAACATAGGTCTTAACTTATTCAGATAAATGAAGGTCACATTAGAACTATGAATCCATCCTAAAGCTCTCAGCTGTCATTTGCAAAATCTTTCACTCAAGTAGGAGCAACAATAAACATTTACCTTAACTGTAATAGCTTCGCTGTGTGTCCTTTTCTTAGAAGAGCACAAGATTTGCATTGCAAGTGGAAATGATTATTTTCCAACCATTGAAACAGATCCAAAAGATATAAGAAGGGACTGAATTCATCCTTTCTAAACACAATTTGCTTCAAGGTTCTTTGTATATATAATTTGACTTTATAGGCAGCTTCCCAGCCTATCTTTCACAAGTTCATCTATTTTCCCACAGAGAGGAAATGATTAAGAGATCTCTAAGAAAAGGACACAATTAGCAAGGCTCGCTTAACTAACAAGGAAACATGTGGTATGCTTCAGTGGTTTAAGGCTATTTGTCAATCACTTCCTTAATGAAAACTTACTTTTGGAAAGAACAGTTGTATCAATATGAATGTCCAAGATCTTGATAGTAAATATCATTAAACATGTAAGAAATTGAGGGGGCAGGTTTCATTTATTAATGGCACCATGATGAAAACCAACACTGATGGGTTGATTTTCCATTCTTGTGATACTTAAACATCTCAGCCATGTTTTGTATCGTCTCAACAAGGAGAAATGGATATATCCACTAAATAGGAAGCTTATGTGCATCTTTTTTGGAAAACTAACAATAACTGTGAAGCCATATGCTAATTTCATCATCCAAATCAGTGGTGGGTTCCGGATCCCATTCCAACCGGTATGATTGGAATGGGCCCAGCAGCATCCACATGGACGTGTGCAGCACGTGCATGCGTCTTAGCGCCTCCGCGAACCTCCAGCTGCTCCACGGAGCGTTGTGCAGGTGCTGTACGCACCATGCATGTGTGCAGAAGCGCGGAAGCCTTAAAAGACAGGTAAGGAGCTTGGGCGGACAGGTGGGCCCTCCGGAGCACCCTATCGGAACGGTATCCGGTGCTCCGGGCAGGCTCCAGTACGTGCGTACTGGGACATACCGCTTGCAACCCACCACTGATCCAGATATAAAAAGAAAATTCAAGGGAAATGTAATTTTTAAACAAATAGATGTTGTTCATCCTGACTGATCAAAGCTCATGTGGTCATGTATGCATGCCTATGGAAATATTTAATGAATACATTTTACACTTTCTTGACTTACTGTTTTAGTTTGCTAAAGTCCCTGTTATTTGTTCTGAGTGTGCATATACAGCCAGATTTAGAATCCAAAATACCAAAATTCCTAGAGTTCCCCTTTTGCTTATTATTTATATAGTCCCTTCATAAGATTGAATAAAACTTCTATTAAGATCCCAAGATGTATCCCATCACAGTAGAGGACAAAACAAAATTAATGTTGCAATGCCAATTTGACTATGAAAAGTGTCCTCTTGACATGCCTTTCATCCTTTTTTTTTTCAGATGGAGTATTCTGCTTTCTTCATCTAAGCATTTTAATATAGTTTTTGTAATTTACTGATAGCCTTCAAGTGTCATGTAAGATGAGTGTGCATATTTTTTTTTGTAAATAAACTTGTCCATTATGTAGATCCAGTTTTATTCCAAAAAGACATCTAACAAATTCTGCTGCTTATATTTCAAGAATATTTTTTAAAGAAAAAAATCAAGAAGTATCTAAATCAGTGTTTTGCAACTTTACCGTATGGACTTCAGCCCCCAGAATTCCCTTGACAACATGCCAGCTGAGAAATCTGAGGGTTGAAGTCCACATTTCTTAAAGTGACCAGTGTTGAAAAACACTGGTCTAAATAATTAACAATATTTTAAACTGGAGGCAAAAACTTACTTTTTCCTTTTAACTCCTTTTAACAAGACACAACTGTTCGCTTTTTCTTTTTTCATAACAAATGTGGCCCTTTGTTTGTATATTCCCCTATATTAGCTTTGTTGCTTTTAATTTCAAGGGGTGAGTTGGAGTGTTCAGATTCAGAAACTGAAGACCTTAATCACACTGAGCTCAACCTGCATCACAAGAATCAGCAGGAGACAGCATACCCGAGGAAATCCAGGTGCAAACTGAGTCAGCTAATCGGAGGGCCTGATCTAGGCAGCAACACAAAATCAGGAACACATTGCAAATTAAGAAGAGAAGAGCAAAGGAAGTTACCGGCAAGTCTTCAACTCAAAAAAAAAGTGGGGGGGGGGGTGACTCGGCAAAGTAGTCAAACTCCTAGGAAGAAATCTATAAAGAAGAAACTTATAAAGAAAAGTCCAGTTTGACCTCTGTTTGTAAGTCATTCGTGCTCTACTTCAAACTGATCTGTGTACAATTTCAGAATTCTTAGATGACTCAGTTTAGTTTTGGATTACAACCCAACCACATTCAGATCATATCTGAACTGGTGTATTATTTTGTGTTTTCTCTATAGAAAGATTGCAGAAGTCAACATGTTTATGTTGCTTCAGCTAAAGATTTTCAAGTGCAAAAAAATCCCTGGAGTTTGAATCAGTAGCCGGCTCTGAGTGTCTAATTGGTAGCAGAGAACAATGCTTGCTATATAAATTCACATGTTTATTGTCCCATTATTTTCTCAAAAACACTATTTCAGAACTTGTTTAGACCTCAGAAGTACAGGATGATTCCATTATTAGTGTGAATAGATCCAAGACCCCCAAACGTTGCTGATAGCCCATCTGAGACAATCGCCCAAGAGAATGCGCTTCAAGGAGGTCACAGCATTGGATCAATGGAAGCAAGCCTGACTGCTTCATACCCATAAGGATCACTGCCATAACCATAGGAACCAACGTAGCAGATGGCAATAAAACATATGTTTTTGACAGCTCCTCATTAAATGCTCTGAACTAGGGCTATAATGACCAGCTAAGAAGAAATGGAACTCCTATAAAGTTTGTTCATTTGGAGTCTCGACCCTATCAATGCAATATTTTCTTGCTCTGATCCATTCTAACTGGTGCTCCCTGGTACCATAGTCTCGATTTACAAGATTACCTCTGGTAACAGTTTCGGAAAACTGACCCGTATAGAATATAAATGCTATCCAGGAACTTTTAAAAAAATCCTCAGCATTTAATTAAACAAAAGCCGTCACCTAGATAATTGTAAGAAACCAGAACTAAAAAGTACTCTAAACTGGAATATATGAAAAGGAAACAATAATATTTCAGAAAGATTGTTTCCCATGAGGTCTTCCAGGAAACAGCCTACAAGGGGTGGGGGGTGGGGGAGACAACTTGTATGTTCCTGTAAAACTTCTTTCTAAATGAATGGTTTGTGTGTGTGATTGCATGTAGTTGGCCTAAGAATAGAAGGCAGTGTTGTGCAAGTTTTTACCATTCCCATTTTCATCGTTGTGGCATGTTCAATATCATCATTCCACTCGAGCAAGTCTGGTGGGTGCAAGTTGTTCCTCAGATTATTTCACCCGCTATTACAGAATGTACATCTTTAGCGGGCTAGCTGCTCCTTGTTCTTTCATTTCTGACTGCAGTAGTTCTTATATATGTATTTTTTCCCCTGCTAGCATACTGTAATAACCCAGTGTTAAAAAATCCATTTCAAGCTTCATTTCCTGCTGCTTTGCAAATCTTTGTTAACACGCTTGTTCAAAGCTATTTTCTTTCTAAATATTCCATAAATGTGGCATCCCCAGTTCTTTTTTCACAGAACACCCCACTTCTTACACTATTATGAGGGATGTATGTGTTACACGTATACATTTTAACTGTAAATAATATTATATTTATTGTTTTTGTGGGCTTTACAGACTACATTCTAACATTTATTCCAGTCCATCCCCAACAGCAGAGAATGAGATATGTTGCATTGTATTCAGGATATATAGAAATGGCATTGCTTGGGCTGATGTATATTAGATCCTATCAATTTACCAATTGCTCACAAAACACACCATACATGTCTTCCAGCATGGCTGGCTGAGTAATTCTGGAAGTTGAAGTCCACAAGTCTTAAAGTGGCCGGTTTGGAGACCCCTGGTCATGGAGATATAGCACTTTCCATTCTCCGCTCCTGTTCATGCAGCATTATGTGAAGTATTAGAAGTCATATGATTATTCTTTGCAAGAAAATGCAGGAAAATAGAAGCCTTTTCATTTGTTGTTAATAAGCAATATGGGGGCTTTTTTGACAAAAAGGGGGGAAATTGATTGAATAATTGATTGATTGATATTTAATTCAGTGTATATGGTCATCCCTTGACATATGACTCTGGGAGCTCAACAATTGAAACAAAAACATCCACAAAAAGCCAAAAACATACCATGCTTGCTGTAGCATTCATCCATAAGCTCCTGAAAAACAGGGTTACTTAATTTCCTGGCCCCTGTGTGTGTGTGTGTGTGTCTGTCTGTCTGTCCGGGTGTTCCAAAAGATAAAGCAATGTCACCTCAGCTTTTTTTTGTTTTTTAACCCCAATCAAGCTTCACAAACAGATGAAATTAAACAGGAGTAAACACTACTATCGAAAAAGCAAACCTGAAGCATATCTGCCATTTTGTTGTTCATCCATCAATTTGGACAGATCCTTTGAGAACCCTGCACTAATGAATTTAAAGTGGTTTTTTTTTTTAACTCTTTCCTCATTTTGTCCATATGTATATGTGGGAAGTCGATTTCTACCAAAAAATCAAAGAATGGAGATAGCAGCGCTTTGATTTTTCTTGGTTTCCTTTTTGCATTTTGTAGCTGCCCTTGCAGCTAATGGAAGTTCTATTTGTCCCTATTCCAAAGCCAATTTTTGTGGGGTGTTTGAATGTCAAAGGAGAAGAGATAGAAATTCTGCTGATGGTGGCACTGGTAGCAACAGGGCTGTTTGAAGAAAATCATTTGGCCTGATGTTCACAAAAGGTTCTCAAATGTGAATGTATAACAGTTTTTTAAAATACCCTTTCTTCAAGTTGCTTTATATATTTATGTGTTATAATTAAAAAAAATCTTTTAATGATGATTTGGGACTTTGGAAGCTATAAATAATGTGGGTTTGTGGGTTTGTGTTTTTTTTAACAAAGTAAAAGAATTAAAAAAGCTTCTGCTAAGATCCTGTTAGTTTTCCAAATTTGAAATCTTTGGAATTATTTATCTACAGAGTCAGCAGCCTCACTTTCACCTCGATCTAAAATATTTATGAATAAGAAAGTACATTTGGGACTGTTATTTTCAATTAATTCTCTCCGAACAGTTGGTATTTTCAGCAAGAAACCCTGTACACTGTGATTGCTAAAGACATTTTAACATTACTATATTGATTAATACATTGATTAAATGTGCTTTGCTACCAGCCCTTAAGAGAGATTTTTAAAATGTCATAAATCAGCAACTATCGAATGACTAGGCATCTGGTTTTCTGACTGCAGAAAGTTAGGAAGTATACATACAATGTAATTGCTCATGATACTTATCTAGGATAAGGAGGATAAACTGCACCCACGTGGGATGATTCCTTAACAAATGTTTTATAAGGACAGAAACTGCCCTGTGCCAGCTCTTAACAGGAGGTGTACATCTTCATTTGATACTTGTTCTACCCTTCTAGTGGAGGCAGGGAAAAAACTCTAGGCCATTTCTACAGAGGGACTGTGAGCATATGCAGTACAAATATTTTGACAGTGAATATAAACAGCTTTGCTGAAATTTAAACTACTAAATCAAGGGCATAAACTCCTGTACATTTGCAGATTACAATCTTCAGTGAAGATGGCCTAGCATCTGTTTTGCATTTATGATTTCATGGTGTACTGTCTGGGTAGTTTTATTTTTAAGGGAATATTTTTTGTGATTTATTTGGTTGCCATGGACACCACATTGTCCTTGAAAACATAGACAGTGGCAATTCCTTAAGGGACCATGGACCACACTTTTGGCCCCAAATATGATGCATTCAATGAAGCTCATGCCATCTTATAGATAATATTAACCTTTCCTTCCACCTTTGGATATTGAGGACTTAACATATCTGAAAGCAAAAAAAGTGCTGTCCAAAATAAAATAATATTTCTAAACAGCTGCAGTGTTTCAATAGCACACATAAAAATATGATTGTAAAGTTCTTAACAACTTTGGAGCACCCAAGCTTTGCAAAATATCGATAGCTGTTCAGCCTGCATAGTTGAGAAAGTATAAATTAAAGTATTGAATTGACTAAAGAAGCTTTTTATAATTCGCTGTCTTCTCATTTGCCTTTTTTTTTACCTTTGCCCAGAAACCAAACTGCATAATAAAGCTTTTTGTTTGCCTGGGCTCATGCTATGATGCCTTCAATAAATTATAATGAAGTTTTTGTTTTTTATATTGCTTCAAATATATAATCCTCATTTCCCATCAAACTGAATGCTGAATATTCTGAAAACCTGGAAAGAGACTGAGAGGCTAAATGATTTGTTCAAATCCCTAAAGAAAAAGGGACCAGGATTCAAATATATACACCTTGAAATTAAAGAAATTATTTCAAATTTGCTAGAAATACAGTATTTCACGTATTGACATTTCATGAAACGATATCTTTTTCACTCTCCAGAAATAGCCCTGCTTAAGACACACAATTAGATCAACTGAGCAGGGTGAATGAGAAGGAATTTCATGCTGGCTCTTCCTGGGTGTCAATTATAACTTGGACTATTCTCTGGATTGTCAGTTTGGCAGTGAATAGAGTCAACCTATCAATGCAATATAAAATAACCATCGTTTCATAATAAGTCATTATTTAAAAATGGGTATTATGTTTACCGAATCAATGAAATGCCAGACATTAAACTGAAAGTAAGAGTAATAGAAGGGAAGGGACCCGTGAGAGGAAATTGGTCAGCTTCAGACCCTCTGTTTAATCCTGTTTCCCTGGATTTTATCCTGCCCACCACTTGATGCTCTGCTGCAACGCTTTCTTTTTCAACCTGCCTCCACCCCCAGTCCTAGTCAGATGTATTAGCAATGCAGAACAAATGCACAATCTTTAAGTCGGAGGTAGAGCCGTAAATGCACCAGTAATCTGATAGCTAACCCCCCAGGAAAATGTTCCCCTCTAGTAGAGAGAGGGCAAAGCAAAACTTGCAGATCAATGTTTCGTGAAAGGAAGAGCAAAGAAGATTAGCTCTGGAAATTGGGCTTAACAACAGGAGGAAAAGCAGCTGACTCCACACTCACATTTTCCTCTTTGTGTCCTCTGGCTTCCTCTTAATATTTGCTCTTCCATGAAAGTTACCGTAAGTCTTTCTTTTTTAAGAAAATAAAAAACCGAGGAACACTGTAACAGTAAGTGTACTTAAAGTTGACTATTTTCATTGCCATTATATCTCATGATGTCCCTTTGGAATACTTTTCTCTTTAAAATGTTGCAGGCAGAGAAATGGCATACAGGCCATATTAAATAATGCACATATACATACTCATCACACTATTCCCTTTTGCAGGTAGCAGCATAATGCAGACTCAGAAAACAGGAATAAGAAATAGTAAGCAAAAGAAAAGGAAATTAGGTTAAACTAGGTTACAACAACAGCATTTACTATACTAGATGTTCCCAAACTCTCCAGCTCATTGACATTTATGACACGTTAAAAGAAGTCACAAGCAAACTACATCCATGTTTTAACTTTTACTCGGCTCCACCATCCATATCTCAGCTCATCATTTTTCAACTCTCTGTTTATGATTTCCTTTTCATCATTTTTTGGAAAGCATCATTTGTAGCATTCACTTCCATTGCACTGTTTGACATATCACTATTAATCTGTAAAACCCTAATGCATTTGTTCGTTTTCATCCTAAATCATTTGATTACTTTAATTTTTAATTCCATTTATGGCACATGGCTTGGGCATTTGAAGAACCAGCTTTCTCCAATTGTTTCAACCCATTCTATAAAATCCGATTAAGCCATCATGCTCTAGGTACAGTTGATTACTCAAGAACTGCTTTCTCCTGGAACCCAGGAGGTGTGTCTTACTCTTTGGAACAGGAACTCCAAAGAGTTATGTAGCTCTGAGTCTGCTGGCTTTTAGGATCCAACTTAAGACCCAACTTTTTCTGTAAATTCCCAGCAAGAATTGAATATGATTCTCCTAATCTTTGGGTATATTGGTATAGGTTTCTAATGTAATATTTGATTTTTATTGCTCTCAAATGTTTAAGCCAGCCAGAGTCATTTAGCAAGTGGATGCCTTAGAAATCTAGTAACTAAATAAAATTAATTCCTAGTTTAATCACTCACTTCCAGAACACACATTTAGCCCCATCAAAATTGATCTGCATTTTTAATGTAATCTGATTTCAACATTTGCATAAGCTATTGTGCTAGAGTGCCACACATTCTCCAATATCTTACATGACCTTGCAGTTTAACTTTGAGATATTGTAAGATTTTCCAATCTTGCAAGACTTCAGCCATTTTTATCTGCAAGGTGAAGACCCTTCTTGATGGATATACCATATTTTTCAGAGTATAAGGCACACTTTTTTCCCTCAAAAAAACAGGGTGAAAATCTGGGTGCATCTTATATACTGAATACAGCATTTTTGGACTCCCCAAACCCCATCCCCTTTACACAAATAGCTGTTCAGAGCCTTTAGAGGCTTCCAGAGTGCTCCTGGGGGCTGGGGAGGGCAAAAATGAGAGAGAAACTGGCTCAGGAGCACTCTATAAGCCTCCTAAAGACTATGCATGCCATTGTTTTGACAAAAAACGGGCCTGTTTTTGCAAAAAGCAGACCATTTTTTGGTCATTTTGGAGGGGCAGCCCCCAGGAGCCCTCTGGAAGCCTCCTAAAGGCTGTGCATGCCCTTTTTTGATTTAAAAAAATGGGCCCATTTTCAGAAAAAATCGACCATTTTGGGGAGGTTCTCAGAGTGCAAAAAATTTTTTTTTAATTTGCCTTGTCAAAATCTTGGTGCATCTTATACTCTGGTGCATCTTATACTCCGAAAAATACCTTAAATAAGTTTACAATTCCAGTGAAGTGTCTTTTAATCAGTAGTACTAGAAGCCTCTGCCTAGTAGTACCCAAAGACTTTGCTTGATCTCTACTCAATCTTTATTACTCTACATCAGTGTTTTTGCTTGTTTGTTCAATGATATAAATTAATGAAGACAACAGTAGCTAACTCAGTCCTAGCTGCAAAATGAGTGCCTTATGTAGCAAACATTGTATCATTCATACTTAAAATTGATGTATGTTTATTTAAAATACTTATAGGACAGTTTCAAGATAATTAATTTTTGTGTCATGTGAAATACATATTTTAAAGAAATAAAGCCGCGGTGGCGCAGTGGTTAGAGTGCAGTACTGCTGGCTACTTCTGCTGATCACTGGCTGCCAGCAGTTTGTTAGTTCGAATCTCACCAGTCTCAAGGTTGACTCAGCCTTCCATCCTTCCGAGGTTGGTAATATTGTTGGGGGCAATATGCTGACTCTGTAAACTGCTTAGAGAGGGCTGTAAAGCACTATGAAGCAGTATATAATCTAAGTGCTATTACTAAATAATATTGTACATCTCAAAACAATATCATAAGCATGTAAGCCATTATCCGGGCAGTATAAAAGTAAAAAGATATACTTTAGTGGCAGAAGATATAATTAATAAGTCCATGGTACAGGTAGTCCTAACTGACAACCACAGTTGAGCCGAAAATGTATGTTGTTAAGTGAGAAATTTGTTAAGTGAGCTTACTTCATTTTATGACTTTTCTCTCCACATTTGTTACGTGAACTACTGCAGTTCTTAAATTAGTAACATGGTTGTGAAGTGAACCTGGCTTCCGCATTGATTTTGGTTGCAAAGGGGACCCCACAACTGACTCCAGGACCCCACAACTGTCATAAATGTGAGTCAGTTGTCAAGCATCCAAATGTAAATCACGTGACCATGGGGATGTCGCAACATGTGAAAAGTGTTCATGTCACTTTTTTCAGTGCTGTGGTAACTTTGAACGGTTACTAAATAAACTCTTGTAAGTCAAGGATTACCTCAATCTCCAAAAAATATGTCTCTGAAACCCCAAGAGGCAGGGTTGGGCTGCTACAGGCTCACCTGGGTTCAGGAGAACCCGTAGCTAACGTTATGGCCAGTTCGGAGAACCTTCAAGTCCCACCCCTGGCTGGCCCCGCCCCGCCCACCCCTCCCCTCTCCTCCTCTTTCAGGAGTCTGCACACAGCCTGTTTTGGATGTGAGGTAATTGCAGGGCCCACGTGGCGGCTCAGAGAGGGGGGGAAATTGGCCTCCTGGGAGTTCCTGGAGCCTCTGGAGGGCCTACAGAGTCTGGGGGAAGCAGTTTTTGCCTCTGGAGGGCCTCCGGAGCCTGGGGAAGGTGAAAACTGCCCCCCCTGCCATGGTGCAGGAGGCTGACTAGGCCACAGCCACCATGGCCATGCCCACCCAGCAACTGTGCAAAGAACCTGTTGCTGAAATTTTTGAAGCCTCCCCTGCCTAGAGGTGCCTAATGTTTCCAAAACTGTGGCCTTGATTCCTAGGAGGAATTCAATCAACCAAACACAATGTCTTTCAAATCTGATAATACCTATACATATAATATTTTGATTTCTCTGAAGTAAATTTCCAGCCATGTTAAAAAAAATCCTCACCATTGATTCAAGAATTTTACAGTCTTCAGTGTTGATGATATTCTGCTAATTTTTTCTTTTTCATCTGATTCCATGGAAGCTGTAGAAATCCTGAACCAATCACTGCCTATAAGTGATGAGCTTAAAAATAATGTATTTTAATACACACCACAGTCAAGAGAAATACTAATGATAATGTCTTGCCTATAATGTTGCCTAATTTGTAAAACTCTCTTCAGGGAGACTGGATTGTTTTCATTGCTTCTTTGTTTTGTTATATCTGCCTCGCAAGTGTTTTAAATATTTTTCAAATATTTGTTCTTTTTTCCCCAATGTATTATTGTTCTTAAAACTACAGTAGACAGATTGGGTTCCCTGGGGGCTGATAGAGAGTTCAAAAAGATATTTCAATTAAAATTGAACACATTTTCTCTGTAGCTTCTGTGTGGTATTAAAAATACTTTTCAACAAATCATTTCCAGAGCATAGAACCCACACTGATTGTTTTTCAGGAAAAACTGGGCAGTAGCTTTTCAAGATAATCACAATTGTTCCCTTGCCTCAGATATAAGTAGTAAATAATTTGCTTAAATAAAACAGGGTATAAGGTTTTTCTTTAAAGAAGCTTTTCACAACAACAACAACAACAACAATAGTTGAACAGAAAAAAGTAGGGCTCATTGACATTGCAATACCTGGTGATGCACGAATTGAAGATAAACAGCAAGAAAAAATCACAAAGTACCGGGACTTGCAAATTGAAGTTGAGCAACTGTGGAAAAAGAAATTGTTTGTTGTCCCAATTGTAATTGGAGCACTTGGAGCAATACCTAAAGGGCTATCTCGCTATTTGGAAATTCTAAATTTACTTGACTTGAACATTCTGACTCTACAAAAAAACACCCTACTTGGAACAGCGTATATCCTCCGACGTTACCTTAACAGTAGCTTTCAAATAATGTATATCACAGTACAGATTGCAGTTCTTTTCAAGTTATTTTGGAAATGAATGGCTAGAGATGATTACGATAGAAGGGCTTTAATAAAGAATATCAAGAATTCCACTGTACACATGACATTCTGGTATGATCAGTATCAGAAGTACAGCATAATAGAAGAAGAGCTACTTCTTGAAAATAAATCAGGGTGGCTTTCCTGGATGTTTAGTGCTTAATTCTAAACATTTATGAGAAGCAAGGGGAATGAATGAAAATATGAGCTTTACATTTTGAGGGTCTTACTGTGTCTTCAAAACAGAATGTCTCTAGTGATTCCATTTATTGTTCTACTGCATGAAGGGTCCATGTTTTAGCTGATCAGAGTCTTGCATGAGGGATATGCATACATTTTAAAGAGTCTTTAGAGTAAAAGATTCTAGGGATAATATGTACACTGATGAATCAGATGAAAATCATGCTTCCATATTAACTATGTTTTAATTTCATTTCTCATTTTATTGAAAAAGTAGTTTGTTCCCCACTGGTCTTCCTCTCCGATTCCTCCTGCTATTGTCACTCAGGGTCAATTCAGCTTGCTGTGATTGTTTTTTTGTAAGGGTACTTTAAGCAGTACATATCAGAGGTGATATTCAGCCAGTTCTGATAGGTTCTTTAAAAACGGTAGCCGAAATTTGAGTAGTTTGAAGAACCAGCAAATAGGCTGGCCCCACCCTGGCTGCCTCCCAGCCGATCGTCTCTAGTTGCCCTGAACAGGAGAATGAAGCTAGAAAGCAGGTTAGTGGGGTGGGGAGGGAATGGGGATTTTGAAGTATCCTTCCCCTGCCATGTCCACAAAGCCAAGCCCACAAAGCCACACCACACCCACAAAGCCACTCCCACAGAACCGGTAGTAAAAAAAATTTGAATCCCACCACTAGTACGTATGCATGGGATTAGTGGGTATCTGTGGGGCACGTGATGGCTCAGCGGTTAAAGATGCTGAGCATGCCAACTGGAAAGCTAACAGCCTGGATTCAAGACCTGAGTGCTGCACAATGGGGTGAGCTCCTGTTACTTGTCCCTGTTTCTGCCAACCTAACAGTTCAAAAGCATACAAATGCGAGTAGATAAATAGGTACCATTTCGATGGGAAGGTACCAGCATTCTGTGTGCCTCGGCATACATTCATACTGGTCACATTAACATGGAAGTGACTGGCTCCCTTGGCTAGGAAATAGAGATGAGGTGAATTTTTTTCCTTTAGTGGCTATGTAATAGAGTTGATAGTGAATGCAGCTCACTTGTACATGGATACCACAGTATAAGCATGGAAGAAACAGATTGAGGATACGACTAGTAAATACACATCAATTAGCTAACCATGGCTCAGATAAATTGGAGTATGGATCACAAGCACTTTTGCCTTTTAGCAAATTGTCTGTAGGCAAACTGAATGGATGTGGCACAAATCTGGATCTGTTTCCAAATAAGTTCACAAAAACATGTTTTATTTCCTATGACTAGAGGGCCCAACCATGTCTCAATAATCTCAAGTAGTTTCTGTAGAGGAGGTTTTTTTCTTCTTTACAACCAGAAGAACTGATTACATAAATTCTATCCTCTTCCAAAAAGTGCAGAATTGTATACCTTTTCTTTGAGGACTATTTTGGCTACTTTCAGAACACAGGCCTAAAGAAACTCAACTGAATTTTCAAATCATTGCTTAGGATAATAAAACATTTTAGTCTAGTTGCCAAGTAGTTCAAACTCATAACTTGGCCGAGGATAGTTTAATAAAGCCTGAATTGTAACATCAAGATTCTTGCCCCACCCACTATCCAGTTGAAGGCTGTGGTGTCTCTTATCTGACCATTACATTGGCAATGTTTCTTTGCCTTGTCTCCCAAGGTCTTTCCCACATACCAGTAGATTATCCAGCCTGTGGTCCCAAAAAGAAATATGTTCATCTGCCCTCTGAGAGAGAGGAAGAGCGTGCTTGCTGTCTTCTCAGGTGGCCATTTTAGATGGTGTCAACTTCACTAGCTGGGTTGATATGGATGAGCAACAAACCCTCTGGGGAGTGCTGGAGAAAACAAGAGGAAGCTATGAGGTAGAGAAAAGAGAGAAAACATCAGCAATGGCCCTACACAAAAGAAGGTTAAAACAGGAAGTCCTCAATGTACGACTACCATGTTTCCCCCAAAATAAGACAGGGTCTTATTTTCTTTGACCCACAAAATATGGCCTCGGCCTTATTATCAGCGGAGGGGCTGATTGTTTTGGGGTTGCTGGGTGGCTGCTCTCTTGTGGGTGGACTCCCAAAGAGCCTGGCGCAGGAACGGGAGGATGTGGGCACAGCCTCAGGGGCAAACAGCTGTGTTGCACTGTCACAGTAGCGCAACTCAGCAGCCATGAGGTGACCATGCTCATTAGCCGCCCAGCAACCCCTCTCTCCAACCAGACAGAGCGCCACTCACTGACCCAGAACATCCTGAAGCCGCCAAGCTGCGGGAGCCGGGGGAAACAGGCGCTCATGCGGGTTGGTGCCTTTGGGATACTGCAGAGTCAGTGAGTGGTGATCTGCCTGGCCAGAGGGCGGGGTGATGTCCAACGGGCTTATTTTCAGGGGAGGGCTTATATTTTTGCCCACCCCAAAAATCAGGCATGGCCTTATTTTCAGGACATGTCATATTTTCAAGGAAACATGGTACACTTGAGCTCAACATTTATGTTGCTAAGTGAGGCCGTTGTTAAGTGAAATTGGCCCCATTTTATGACCTTTCTTGCCACAGTTGCTAAGTGAACCGCTGTACTTGTTCTGTTGGTAAGATGGTTGTTAAGTGAATCTGACTTCCCTATTGACTTTGCTTGTCAGAAGGTCACAAAAGATGATCACATGACCATGGGATGCAGCAACTGTCATAAAAGTGAATCAGTTGGCAAGCATCTGAATTTTGATCACATGACCATGGGGATGTTGGCCATAAATCACCTTTTTCATTGCCATTATAACTTTGAGGACCACCTGTATGATAAATTGTCTGACCACACTGTGAAAACACAAATCCCATAAATATGGAGACTTAGTTGTAACATTCCTACACGCCCACTCTCAGATGACTAGGGTCACCTCAACAAGATGGATGACATAGAAGTTTAATAAATAAAAGATTTTTTTTAAAAAAAGATGAAGTGAACCTTTGCAGTATTATGGGTAGGGGATCATGCTTCATTCAGCCTGGGCAGAAACCAAACGGGTACCCAGTGATGGGCTCCTACCAGTTCAGACCGGTTCGGTTGAACCAGTAGCAGCTTGGTGGCGTGGGTCACTGGAACTGACAGCAGCCTAGCCTGCCACGCCCCGAACTGGTTCTCCCGGCAGTGCCATAGGTGCTCCCATTTTGTTTTTGCCTTCTGCGCATGCACAGAGCAATTTTTGTTGTACTGTGCATGCACGCACAGCATACATCAAGCGCATGCAGCGCATCCCTGAGCGAACCAGCAGCAGCGGCTAGCAGAACCCACCACCCGCCGGTGTAAACTTTGAATGGCGCACTAGTTTCTGGGTTAAGAATAATGAACAGTACGTTTTTCAAAACTGCAGAGAGCATAGCAGCCCAGAAGGCAGGAAGAAATGGCCGACCGGGGCAGCAACTGGCAGCTAGCGGGAAGAGGCATACTAGGCTCCACAGCCAATCCAACCTGGAGCTGCTCCTAGAACAGCCTGATGCTGGAGAGACCATCTGTTCTGAAAGGCTTAAGAGGCTCAGGTTGGAAAACAGCAGCTTTGAATTGGAGCTGGAAAACAACATCCTCGGGTGTATTTGCAAGCAGCTGAGAGTGGGAGGAGAGCAGGCTCATCTGTTCCTGCACATAGGAAGTGGTGAGTGAACTATTCTGGCAATGGGCCAAGAAAAAAAAGTGGGGCTCTCTGCCCTCCTGGTGCTAGAACTGTGGTGGCCCAGTGAGTTGCATTAACGTTGCAATACTCAGGTTGCGCAATTTCATTTTCAATGTTTCAGCTTTTGCTTTTGTAAACATCAGCTTGAGCTGGGTGGCTCTAACAGTCAGGTTACCCCGTGGCTCTAGGATGCTGGCATTTTACAGTTGGAGGTCATTTCCTTGCCAGGAATTTCTAGCATCCGAGAGTATCATTCAACCGTCGCAGTGGCACTATATCAGTAATGAAGACAGACTTTATATCTCCATGACGATGGTTGATTGAAGCTGTAAATCACTAGCGAGGAAGTGACCTGAGTTTCAGCCTATCTAGCTTCTCCGTTAACCCTTTAAGTGCTGCTCACCTGTTGCAAACCGTGTGGAGCTTGCGGCAACTGTAGCATTTCCTGCTTATCGTTGATCACTGGCAGGTCTGACAACACGAGCAGCCACATATTATATATTACAGAGGTTGCGGAAAGATTGAGAATGCTGAGTCATCAAAGTGCTCAGATTCATCACTAAGCCAATCATGTGCCTGCATGAAAGTTAGATGAGCACAATAAGATCATTTCAAGAGAGGGGGGAGAGTTGTTGTTAACAAGCCCAGGCACATCTGATTATTTCACAATAATACCTCATGTCCTGGCATAATAAAGCAACTGTAATTCCTTGCTATTTTTAAACATCTTTTTGGTGGAATCATTTGTTTATCTCCTAGGTTGCTCTTCACATTTAATTTCCTTATAGCTCCCACACGGAAGAAGTGCCATTATACAAGCTTTCTTTCTCCTTTTTTGAGCATTTGTAATCCTAGCAATCCACTCCTTTAACCCAAGCTTTTTTTTCTTCTGATCCACTAAACTTAACAAGGAATCAGCTTCAATTTTGGGAAAGTTGTTGTTCCTAAACCAGCCATCCCAAGTTGATGCTTAGGAAATCCCAAGGGGAAAAGTTCTTGGCTTTCCTCCAAACTGTTCGCCATGTTCAAAAGGTAAAAGCTATCAAAGAATTTTCCTCGAATGTTACCAATGAATAAGGAGTCTCTTTTTTTCCACTTAAGGCATTGTAGGAGCAAATGGCAAGCCTTTTTTTTTTGAAGTGGATGATAGATTTCACAGCATTCTGTAGGCAGCATTTCCAACACATTTTCAACACTATCCCTATCACAACCTTCATGTCTTCATTTTTGCCTCCTGCCCTTCCAATGACCTCAGGCCAGCATTTCATTTACATTCGCTGCAACTCGGAAGACAAGGATAGAATGAAATATACATACTTATCCACACTGTAGGATTATGACCCAAAGTATACCCTTTTCTTTTTTTTTTAAATTCATTTTTTTTAATTTTTAGTCTCATACACACATATTACAAGTATACATTCTCATAGCTATTATTCTTATCACATTTTAACACTTTTAAACATTCATTTTTCCATATAAAAAAATAAAATACATGATCGGGATTGCTTTGCTTACCCTCCCATACACCTATTTCATTTTAGCGCCACCCTACTTTCTTTTTCTTTTCTCCCTCCTTCACTTCTCTACTTTCTTCTTTCCTCCTTTCCTTTCCCTTTCCTTCTTCCCCTTCCTCTTCCCTACTCCTCTCTACCTCTTCCCCTTCATACTCTTTCTCCTCCTCTTCCTATCCCTCCCAATCTTCCTCTCTTTTCCTCTTTCTCCTTTCTCTCTCCTCTCCTCTCCTCTGGGCTACTAGTATACCCTTTTTTATTAGGATCTGAGTTTCAGCCTCTTGAATCTCTAGTTAAGACAACACTATCTGTATGCCTCGTGGAGTGGTTACAAATTAAAGATTGACCCATGCCATGTTTCTGAGTAAGAGAGCTTCAGATGTCATTGTTATTTATGCTTCAGTGAAAATCTGAACTCGGGTTTCTATGGCCTTTGTTTTATTGATTGCTTATTGGGCTGATTAAATCTTTATGTTTCACCTAGAACTGCTGGATATAAGATGCAGATAGGAATCTGGAAAGTAGAAAAGAAAAATGAGCAGGAAGGATAAAAATTAGGCACCTTACCCACCTTCTTGGATTAATTTAGTAGAAACACCTGATTCTGCTACCTTTGAGGGGTCCTTGGTGCTCCCTAAGCTTGCTTGTTTTCTTGTTTCATCACCCAAACTAGATAACATCATTAGTGCTAGTCAACTAATTACCTAGTTTGGGTAATGAAATATCTACAAGAAAATAACCAAATCAGAGAGTACCAAGGGTCTCTCATTTCAACCCCGAGCTACAAATATTCTCCTTTATTTGCTATGTGGGAAAAGGTTAAGCAGGTTATTGAGGCTATAACAAGAGATTTAAAAATTCTGGATGCTTAATGATGTTTAACTATGTAATATTATTATGAGGATAGCTGGAAACTTTAACCAGGCTCATACTTCGCCCAAAAAATATTCCTTTGGGTGGAAGGGAGTAGAACAATAAGAGAATTGTTATATATGTATACTTTTAAAAGGAGGATGTATGTAGCATTATTAATATGAAAGATGTTCATTGTGGTTACTTCAGAGGTGGGTTCCTACCAGTTCGCACCTATTCGATAGAACCGGTTTGTCAAATCTACCGAACAGGTTAGAAGAGGTTCTACAGTGGACCCAGAAAGTAGGTCACACCTACAGAAGAGGTTCCAAATTTTTTTGAAACCCACCATTGGGTTACTTGTATGAAAAAAAAAACTTTTCAAAAAAAAAAAGAGGAGGTTATTGAGAACCAAAAAGTGCAAGCTGTATTTTGATGTACAGTATGGAAATCTTTAATTAATATCTGGATAAACTCTGAAGGTGATTATGTTGGTTGAGTTAAGGTAGCCATTTGGAATTTTAAGATCATGGAATTATATTATAGTGGTTTGCAACAGATGGGAGTGGAGGGCTTGCCTAGTAACAAAATGACTGCACTCCACCATCCTAGCTGGATAATTAAGATCCTCTTACCTTCCCAGTTTGTCTCCTTTTCTGGACAAGTAAAATCCTGGAAGTAGCAATGGCAAAACTCATCCATTTTGAAGCTATGAAACCTTCCTGGGCATAACTGTAAAATTACAGGAAGTCCAGCTTGACTCAATGCAGATTTTCCCATTTTATCTAGCACTGTAGTTGGGAATATGTCAGTTTTAATGCATTATTTAAAATGATCTTTTAAAAAATTGACTCAAGGAGGGAAGAGATTCGAGGGCCCTTTGTTTGCAAAGCCATCCCACTGCTCACCCATATCAGATAATAGCCAAGCCAGGCCAAAAAGGGGAGGGGGGAGATCTTGTCCATTTTGATACAGTAGCTTACCTAGACCAGCTGAGGCACTGAAATGGAGGGAAGTCATTAGATGGATGTGGTGTGAAATGGGAGGGAGAGGAGGGAGCTGCCTCTTTGACATGAATGAAAGTAGCAGCCAATTCTCCTGGAGGTCAATGGGTCAGCAGTTCAGAGCATCTCCAGATTGTTTTAAGCAATATATTCTAGCACAGAAGCCACTTAACCAGAAGGAAAGACAACTAGTGCAAACTGTGGGTGAGGCTGGCTTGTATGCATGGCAATCAGGGGTATAGATCATGATGTCTCCTTACCTAAAGAGCTGCCTTGAGCTAATGTCAAATTTTCATTTCCAGAAAAAAAGGGATTTCAATTTTGGTGATTCAAAAGCTATTCTTTGTTCTTTCTTTTGATCTTCGACCCAACTTTTATAGCATCTTCCCTTTGCCTCAAATGACTGTTACATTTATTTTTCTGGAAAGAAATCTTCTTCCATTCCATCATTTTTCTAATCTTTTTGCTCAGTACCTCTCCAAATTTCCCAGCAAGGTTGGTTATCTCTTTCCTTCACTTACTCCCGCTCTCTGTCCCTCCATACTTCCTTCTTTTATGTTCAAACATCTGTTTTCCTTTGCAATCTTAGCAAGAAGAATGAAATACAATTGCTGCGGCAAAATAACGAAAGTCGATAGACAGGCTTAAAAAGGGCTGTGAAACATTCTGCGATTTGATGCCAAGCCTGATTTCTAGACCAGAGAACATAAATTCTTGACTGCAATTGACAGCTGATGCTCTTCCCTGGAATTCCTTGTGGTTCCACACCCTCTTCCTACTGTTCAGTGTTTTATTTGGTTCTTTTAACTTTTCATAATTTGGGGAATAGATTCCAGACAACATCTGAAACCATTATAAGGAAGGAATTAACTTTATTGCCTCTAAGTAACTGCAATTATGCACTTTTGAAGCAGTATGTCACTGTGACAAACAAAATTACAAAATGATATTTCCTTCTTCCATCAAAGAAGAGGAGGACACTTAGGTAACTTTCTGGATGAAAGGATGTGCTGTTCTTAATCAAACTACACTCATCTCAATAATCAATATAATTATTTATTTTTTCTAACATTGATTTGGGGGATTATGTAAAATAAGCTTTTAGAACATGGGGGTCCCTACATCCCATTCTGAACCCACAGACAGGACAGGAATGTTTTAATTAATTAATTAATTAATTAATTGGTTTCAAAATACCCCAGCAAATTTTAAAATTAATTAAGAAATTTATCTTACAAATTCCTATTCCTCGTTTCATAGGAAAGACTGCATTTTATAAAATAATAAATGCTAAAACTAAGGGTTGCATTCCAAGTGCCTAACCAAATCTGACAGTGCTAATTCAATTAGTATGTGGTAATGTATAATGAAATAAAAGATCATTGATTAGCTGTAGAAATTATCTTTACATGCAGAAGACTCATTTCAATTGTGGCATCACAGATAAGGATGGGAAACAAGAGCTAATGGATCTAGACTGCAGAGACCCACACAACCAGTAGATGGAAGCAAATTGATACATATGGTTTTCATGAGCGCCACCTAATGGTTCTGTAGATTTTTCCAATCCATATAATGATGCCTTGTGGAGAGCTCTTATTCAACATTCTAGAGAATCAACCATTGTTGAGATGAATCTAATGGTAGTGCTCTGATTGGGTCTCAGGCTATTTTCTGTTTTCTTAATTACTTAATTAAAAAGTAATTTTAGAGAAGTCCTTATCTGGAAATCTTTCCTTCCATGATAACAGTCTGGACTGGTTTTCTTCCTGTTGTTTGCATTGAAACATAAGTCCTCCGCTGAAGTAAATGGAAAAGAATGCATTTGTTCAATGTGCAAGTGCAGAGGGCTATTATGCAATAGCACTGAGGACCAGGTAAGGAGGCTTAGGTTTAACTTTCCTACTTCCCACAACAAGCTCCCAATCCAGATCAAGTCCTCATGTTTGCAGTTCTCTTCACTTCATACTAGTATCAGTGATGGAACATTAGTTGAATTGCATCTTCTTTGATCATGGAATGAACACTATCATTTATCCTCCTCCATTACCACTTGCTCGTCTCTCCCTAACAAAAGAATTCCCATAGGGATGAGGAATGTTCTTTTTCTGAACAACGTGAGATGGGATTCAAAGGATTGGTAGGGGAAGAATAGAATTACTGCATCATCCCAATCTATTTTGAGATTATGCCTTCCTATGTAACTCCCAGCCCTTCAGAGAGGTTTATTTTTTCCAATATAGGCAGTCACCAAGAGGAGATGAATGCAGGAAACTTTTCCACTGTGGATATTTTGGGGGTGACTTTTTGCTATAAGTGCTTTGGCATGTTCCATAATAGCAATAGCATTTAGACTTATATACTGCTTTACAGTACTTTACAGCCCTTTCTAAGTGGTTTTAAAGAGTCAGCATACTGCCCCCAACAATTTGGGTCCTCATTTTACCCACCTTGGAAGGATGGAAAGATGAGTCAACCTTGAGTTTGGTGAGATTTGAACTGCCAAATTGCAGTCTGTTGGCAGTCAGCAGAAGTAGCCTGCAATACTGCACTCTAACCACTGAATTATCATGGCTCTTGATGTAGGAACAATTAGACAGAAGGCTTATCTTCTGGTTTATGCTCCTTCATCTTTCTCAGATGTCATACTTTAAGTGGGGCTTCTCTAGATGATCTCACAGGATGTCATATCCAAAGGTGGCATTCAGCAGGTTCTGACCAGTTCTGGAGAACTGGTAGCGGAAATTTTGAGTAGTTCGGTGAACTGATAAATACCACCTCTGACTGGTCCCGCTCCCATCTATTCTCTGCTTCCTGAGTCCCAGCTGATCGGGAGAGAATGCGGATTTTGCAGTAACCTTCCCCTGCCATGCTCACCAAGCCACTCCCACAGAATTGGTAGTAAAAAATGTTGAATCCCACCACTGGACATAACCCCTGATGTAACTTGATGCTTTATCAAATAAGGATTTAAAAAACTTTGAATTGGGCCCAGAAGCCTAAATGGCACCCTTTGCAGTGAGCACAAGAGAGGTGTTACTCTGTTTAGGCCAGTTTAGGCTGCTAGAAGTCAGGGCATTGCATCCTTCAACTGTGGTCCTTCCAGAATGTTTTCAAAGAAAGGCCCACACCAGTGATGTGCGGTGAGCTTTATGGCTGGTGAGGCAGCAACTTTTTTAGACATGTGGACTTCAACTCCCAGAAATCCACAGCCAGGCATGCTCAGTTCCGATTTAAAGTGACAGCATTTTTTCCCCTTGCAAAATAGGTTTTCCCATTCTTTTTCTTCTCCCTCCCCCTCCTTTCTCCCTCTTTCCCTCCCCTCTCTCAAACAGACACACACACAAAGAAGTTGGATCCCTCTCTCACTCACTCACTCTCAAACAAACATTAACATAGAAGTTGGATTGGATATATTTTCCAATGGCTTGAAAGCAGCTCCTCTGCCATACCCCCCCTTCCCCTGCTGCCTTCCGATCCGAGCCTTTGATTGCAGGTGGAGCCACGTTGCCTTTTCAAACTTGTAATCAGTAAAGCTGGGCTTATATACTTTTATCCAGCTCTGTGTGTGTGTGTGTGTTTGTGTGTGTGTGTGTGTGTGTGTGTGTGTGTGTTTGAAAAGGCAATGTGGCTCTGCATGCAATCAAACTTTTTAAATTCCTCCCCCTCCCCACACATGCACCTTTTCCAGCTGTTTCAGAGAGGATTTCAACTCTGCTTTTGCCTGCCCTCATGAAAAGAAAAAAAATGTGCAAAGAGAAAGGCAAGAGCTCTGAGGTCAGACTGAGCTAGTTGCTCCCAGAGAACTCTAAAAAGCCTCTAAAATGCCCTCTACAGGAGATGAGAGAACACGTGCCTCCTTTACATAAGGAATTTTTCGCCTTTTAACCCTTGCTTAACTTTGCTCAAGTGATCATAAAGCTAAAGGAGGCCCGTAGTTCTCTCGCCTCTCCCTGCAGTTAAGCACTAAGCAGAGTCATCCACTGTGACTCTGTCAGCAACTACCTTAGCTTTTTTCCTTTTACATTTGTTTTTCTTTTCATGATGACAGTGGTGAGGCCCTGCCTCCCCTGGCTGCACATCCCTGGACCACACAATCCAAATGCATGGTTATAATATTCTAAGACACACAGCACTGTTACCATAGCTTGATGGTCTGTATAGGGCTATAAATGGGACAGCAAGTGAACCTGGGGAAAGAATTCTATTTTTTAAAAAAAATAGTATTACATTTATAGGATTGCAGAGCTTTGATTAAATCTAGACAATGAATCACTATGTCTTAAATCACATTCTATTCAACATCTCACATCTTGGGAGCTGTCAGGTACTACAATATGTTTAAAGTTTTATGAGTGGAGAAAACATAAGGAATATGTTGAGCCCAGCAGAAGTCACCATGCAAGGCTAATATGTGGTATGTGTTAGAAATGGTACAAGGTACAGCCCACAGAGAGAATTTCCCCTAGGAGAAATAATTGGTGTGTAGAACAACTCTCGCAATTGTCTCAGGTTTGTCCTAGTTTTGCCTTTGGGGGAAAATATATCTTAAGTGCAACTTCTACAGCAGTATTTGGAACATATTAAATTAATCATTAACAAGTAATGTGTTAAATTATCTGTAATAATTTTAAAAGGCTCACTATATTTATCACTAAAAAGGGCACCGACATCCATCTCCATCTTCCTTTCTTGAAATCTGTTCCTTTAAAAATATATTTTATTGGTTTTACTTTAAAAAGTCAGATACATACAAAACGCTAGGGTGGTGTTGTGATGGCTAATGTGAACCAGAGGACAAAATTATTTTTAAAAAAATGAGAGAGGGAGGAAGAAAGAAAGAGAGAAGAAAGAGAGAGAAAGAAAGAAAAGGAAGAAAAGGGAGGGAGGGAGGGAGGGAGAGAGAGAGAGAGAGAGAGAGAGAGAGAGAGAGAGAGAGAGAGAGAGAGAGAGAGAGAGAGAGAGAGAGAATGAATCTATCAATCCAGGCTTGCCTTCTGAGAGAAGAATGGGAGCTGAATAATCCTTTCTTCTCCCATAGATTTCAGCAATTAAAAGCAACTAAATTTAAAATACCTAAAAACAGATTTTGAGATATTTCTTGAACTGTGGAAAGTACATTTAACAATGAAAATGATTATGCCTGCATTATACATAATTCTGGGATAAGAAATAAATTAAGAATTACCACATTAAAAGAGAGAAAGTTATTCCAATGAATCAGCCTCTATTCACCAATACATGTTTCCACAGAAAAGAAGGGGGAAAATGAAGAATAAAAGATTTTTTTTTTTTAAAAAAAAACAAGCTTCAGGCATATGGTAAAATACCAGGAAAAGCAAATCTTACATCTTCATTGGGGAACAACTTTTACCTTTTCTTATTTCTATAGCAATAGGAATTTGTGTGTGTGCATCTGTGTGTGTGTGTCTATTACTAAGAAAAAGCCCTTTCACAATTTTCATGGAGATAGACACAAGTCTAACAGTTTACTAGCATAATGAAATCCAAATGAACAGGAAGTGTGTGTGTGTGTGTCTGTGTGTGTGTGTCTGTATGTGTGTGTGTCAAAAATTATTAGGAACCTTTTCACGTATTTCATAAATCCTTACTGGTTTATTGTTGAATTGGTCCAATTTTCTTGAAAGCATTGATGAATCTGAAGGGAATCTCTTGGTTAATCTAGTCTGAACTTTAACCTTATAATCAAGCCTCAGCAAGGAATGTTTGGAAGTGATGACCTCTGTTTTACAAGGTCAAATACTGCCGAAGTCAATAAAGCCCAAGCACAGCGGGGAACACACATGCTCCAACTGTGACCTAGGAACACAGCAGCATGGAAGCTATTAATGTAGATCTCCTGAATGTAACAATCCCAGCCTTGTAGTGAGCCAAGCTGGCAAGTTACTGGTCCAAGCATCTCATCCTATTGGCAATTATCCCATATGCATTTCTGATTAGCCAAGGTATATTTTTGGGGCAGGCCAATACGGGTGATTGCCTCCCTTTATTCTGATACTGGAAATCTAACCCTTTCAATCTATTCCTTGCTTGCTCTTGAATTCAACTGTTCATTCCCCTCCCACTCCTCTGGTTACATTTGAGCTGTTCTTTCATAAATTTAGTATTTTAAGCATAGTGATGGAGAATATGCTACTTGGGTCAATTGTTTGACTCTAAGAAATACACAACCAAAAACTTTTCAGTGGTATCGGTACATATGTCCATGAAGAATTATAGATTTCTATATTGGTGCTACTCCTTTTAAAAAAAGGATCTCCTCCCCCTCCGCCCCCCTTATTAATTATTCTAAATTGCCATAGGTCAAGTTGTACCTCCTGACACACCTAATCAATTCAGCTGCAACTAATAACTCTCCCTCCATTCAGATAGCTCAGGGAGGCAGGGGAGGGGAAGGATGTTTTAGATTTCCTTGTCCAAAGCAAGAATTTACCAAAACCCTATGGAACATTCTAAGAGCATAGTGGTTAATGGATAGGTTACCAGCCATATCAACCACAATGAGGGATAGGTTTGCACAAGACATTTCTGTTTAAAAACAGCATACCCATGTGCATAAAAAGGAATTTGTTTTAGAAAATGAGGAGAATCCCAAATAAAATAAAGCCACTCTGATGTAGTTAGGTATCTGTATTGTAATTACTGAGCTTTTGAGCATTATATATAGTATTTTGTTTAGGGATGGTCTATGAGAGAACAACTTGGCCTCCTGATTAGACGTTACAAGAAAAACTCAGAATGAGATCAACATCACTTAATTAGGGGATACTGGGTGAGTGAAAACTCCTTGAAGAAAATAAACTTACATCAGAATTTAGGTGTATGTCACACAAAGCCCTTTAAATATGAATAGTGTAATATTGTGTTATAAACTGTACAATCTAAATTTCTGAGATCTTTCTCACTATTAAAAGATAAAGAGAGCCCCAAGACGAGTTTTTGGTTATGTCCATATGATTTTCTTGACAGCAGCATAATTAGATCCATTCAAGTGATCTCTTCCCTGCATGCGTCTAATCTATAGAGATCCTGCTTCTGAAACACAAATGCTGCCTTATTTTGTGTCTGCCTACTGACCATGCATTACAAAATGGATTGTATAATGTATAAAATTTTGGAAAGGTGGACCTGCTCACACAGAGGTTCTTCTTTCAAATATTACATCGTATGCAATGGCAACCTGTCCAGTTCTACTCCCATCCTATCTCATCCATCCCGTGAGCTGCATTTATGATTTGTGGGAAAAAGAACACAGAACATTTCAATTTTTTTAAAAAAGTTTTTCAACTTTCGAAAATAGAGATTTGGGGGCTGAGGTGGTTCATAAAGTGACAAAGAAGATTGATTAGATACTGACCTGTTTCCTGTATTACATTGCATATTTGCATTGTGTAACCATGGTATTACAACACGAATGAGATCTTGCACATACTACCATCTGAGAAATAGCAGACATAAAGAGCCATAAAGTATTGGTAGGGTGGAATGCATTGTCTGGGGAAAATCAAATAGAAAACAGATTTTATGTATCAGAATATAGACAAAAGATGAGTAAGAAATAGAGTCATAGAAAAACTTTATAGTTACTTGATACAGTGAAGATTAATTTGCATCCAATTTTTATTGTTTTTTAATGCCTTCATAAGATTGCATAAATATTCTTCTTTAAGAAAAAAAATCAGTAAAATGTATTACCTTCATGCTTTCAGGCTATGCAGATCAGCTATGTATGAAATCAATCATAACTAAATTCTTGACACTTTCTAATCTGTCTAAGGGATCCCTATACAATTTCTCCTATGCATTTAGTACCTCTCCTTCATTTTTTTTTATTTTTACTTTGCAGAACACATACAGGACAGGATTAATCACATAATGTTTTCCACAGCTAAATGATACACTGTAATGTTATTGCAGAATATAATCATTGCTTTGTTGCTTATTGAATTACAACCTACTTTAAGGTATCATTATGGTGGGATTGAAGAAAAGACAGTTTGCCTGCCGAATATAAAAGTTCTCAAAGCAAGTTTAGTATTAAAAGCCATTCCTGGCCAGAAATCACATGTTGTACTACAAAAAAGCTGTCAGACCTTTTTGATTTATATATAATATAAATATATATATAATATATGTGTGTGTATACATACATACATATACACGTACATATACCTATATGTGTGTGTGTGTGTGATGGATTTTGATCTGCTTCATTTTAAATGAATGCTAAATTGATGAACACAATAAATTTTCAGCCCAAATGCACTAAAAGTGCATCAAATACATTTTCAAAGTAGCAACAGTAATTGAAAAAGGGAGATTGTAAATTATGAGTATTTTTCTCTTAGTATTTATTACAGTAACAATGGTTTTCCACAATGAAGGGCTCTTCCAATCTTTTTTTATTGATTGACAAAATCACATCTTTTCACCAAAAAGTGTACAGACTGGTCTTCCTGGAAATTAGATAGCTGATATAGTTATCAAATTAGTGAAGTTAAATATGCTTCAGAAGTGCACTATTGCAGCTCTTGCCAATATAACTGACAGACAGGGTCTCCTACTGTATGTGAGATTAGGATTAGTGTTCTAGGGATTAGGAAGACAAACTATCAGGCACCCAAATTGATTCAAGTTTCATCCCTATTCACTGGCCAATATATACTTGGTATCAAATTTATTGTTTACTTAAATCCTGCAAAGCAGCACAGATGGCCAGGTAAACATGAAAGAACCTCAGGTATTAACATATTTCTTTTGTTATTTTGAATACTAATTTTTAAATTACTTGGATTTTTATTTACAGAATGAGCATAAGAAAGCAATACATAAAACAAACCTGTTAGCTGTAAATAGTGGCACTCTTTCTAAAATTTCTTTTTCAGTCTTATTAATAACCCTTGTTAACTATACTTTCTACAAACAAGCCATTGGAAGAATTTGCTTCATCTATCCTTAAGATGTCAGTTCTATTTCTATTTCATGCTAATCATATATTTCATTTGCCAAGAAGATGGCAGCTATGTATGCAGCGAAATGCAGCAATCACATGGAAAGTTAAGGGATTAGCAAAAGGTTGAAGAAAAGATTCACAAATTATTTTAGAGATATAATTCCGCAATATGGAACTGAATAGACCTGAGAACCAGGAAATAATTAGGTGGCCTAAATCTGAATAAGATTTAAGCTAACCTAATTAGTACAGGGTCACCACCTTTCCTTTCTCCCTTGCAAATTCAATAAAAGCTTACAAAAAATATTTAGTTCCTTGAAAATGTGAGGCATTTGATGCAATCATATACACTCTTACTTCAAAGAAAGTCCAAATGATTGTACTGGGTTTGAAACCCTAGTATGGCTCCTGTAATTCCCTCGCAGCTTCTAATGAAAACCATGGTGATTTACCACCTTAAGGACAATCACTCTGATGTTCCTCTAGCTGTCTTATTCTTAATGAAGAAATGGGACATCCAAAAATCAAAAGGTCAATGCAAGCAATGAATCAATGAATGGTTCTTTCCTTTTAGCCAGGAAATACTCTCCATATTGTTACATATGCAATTTCTACTACCTGACCCTTTGGCAATAGGGCAAGATGCCTCCACAGGAAGGAAATATTTTCTACAAAAAGAAAAAGGAGGGAGGGGAGAAGAAATGGAATATATTGGAATGAGCTGCCCCCGGAGCTTCGTATAATCCCCGACCGCCGATCCTTCCGAAGCGCCCTAAAAAGTTGGCTTTTCCAGTAAGCCAGCCTGGCCTGAACAAAACAAACATAAATTATTGATCATTGTTAATTTTAATTCAATTTTTTTTAAAAAAAATGTTATTGTCAATTCTTATTGGGTTTGTTTGGGATATTCTATTTAATTTTTTTAAACTTTTGTATTATGTGTTTCTTTTAATGTTGTACACCGTCCTGAGTCCTTGGGAGAAGGGCGGCATATAAATCTAATAAACATAACCTAACCTTCTCTTTCTAGAAATCAAAGCAGCCATTTGCTATAATATCATTTTTGCCCAGGTTCCTTGCATGAAATCAACGATCAAGTCCATCAATTCATTTTTTGCAATAAGCAAGATTTGATCAAGAATGATTATTTCGTATATGATGAGCACTTGACAAAGAGAACTAAACATATACACACAATCCATGCAATTTATATACAAAACTTCTATGGAGGTCTGACAATGACCTCATAACTGAATGTCCAGTTCAACTATCCAGGCGATTGCCTCTGGTGTTGCTTCATGCAGAAAGCTTTAAGATGAGGAATGTATGTGTATGTTTGAGTTTTCAGAAGAGTAAAGTTGCATCTATTCTGACTACAAGGTGGGCTGATTCTCTAAGAAATGAGGAGGAGGGGCAGTTCTAGTAAGGGAAAGTGAGATAAATATCTCAAATGGCAAATATGGGAAGAGGGGAGTTCCAGTGTGGCTCCTCAGAATTGCCCCTCCAAAATTGGACGACTTTTTCATCTGAGGTACTGAATTCAGATCCAGCAGTCAGTCAGGTCCACTTCTGAACATGGAATGATAATGAAAGTAATTCCTCATCCCAGGCATTAGATCAATGGTTCTTAATCTGGGAGTAATTACCCAAGGGGGTAATTTGGGCATATCTTGGGGGGATAGTGGAACAATTTGTAATTGCTTGTTTGTGAGTCGAGAATCCAATGTGGGACTGCTGCTGCCAAGATACTTGTGTGAAACAACACAGGTTTGAGGGTTATTTTAGTGTAGATAATATGATTATTTGGGCAGGGAGGAAGATACAGTAATTGGATCATATTACTGCTTTATAATAGCAAAACCTTTTCAACCAATCTGAGAGACTCTGGGAAGAATTAAGAACTTCCCAAATAATTCCATAAAGCCCACTTATAGAAAGCATAGAGTTTCTTCTAGAGCAGGAGTGTCAAACCTTGGCCACTATAAGACTTGTGGACTTCAACTTCCAGAATTCCCCAGCCAGCCACACAGGTCCACAAGTTTTAAAGGTCACGAGCCTTGAAGTTGCCAAAGTGGGACCCTTCTGCTCTAGAGTGTTATGATTTTTCTGATTCAAGCAATGATGAAGTACTATGGATTAAGGGCCACAATATTCATAATTTTATTTATTTTTATTAAAGGTCCTTTGCGGGACTTTAAAATCAAGCTTCTATTTGCATGTTTGTAAAGAACGTCTTTCTTTCGATACAGCAAAAGTCATTTGGCTTTTGATCTTATCTTGCTCTGATCGCATGATCGCTAGTTTTAAATATCACTGAAAGGTGAATTATGAAGTGGCTGCTGACCTAATTCCCATGACAGCCTCAAACGTGTTTAATTTTTGATGCAAGACATTTAGCAACATTATACCAGATACACTAATAACCTAACTTGCCACCTAAGTACATGCTGCTTTCAAGGTGATATCCAATTTTAAGAAATTAACTAATTCAAAGCACTACTGAGTTTATATATCAAAATACATTTTATATACTACCCTTATAGAATTATTAGTTTTGCCATTATTCATCGTCTTCATCTTTCTTTGCATTTAACCACTATTTCATCTTTTCATATTCTCAAATGTTCATATTCTTCCATGTTCCAGATAGCTTCAGAAAAGGGCCAGAAGGATGACAGAGGTGGGAAGGCTAGAAACCAAATTCATGAAGAGAGGTTAAAGCAGTTTGACATATTTAGCCTTAAGTAAACTGAAAATGGAGAGGAGGTGGTATAATGGCACTTGACAACTATGAAAAGTGTCATAGAGGGTCTTTCTTGGTTCAGAAGGCTGGGTTGAAATAATAGATTTCCATAACAGGAGGCAAATTCAAAGTGAGTATTAGAATAACTTTCTAAGAGTAAAATCTCAACCACAATTGAGCCCAACATTTCTCTTGTTAAGTGAGACATTTGTTAAATAAGTTTTGCTCCATTTTATGACCTTTCTTGCCACAGTTGCTAAATGAACTGCTGCATTTGCTCTGTTAGTAACTCGGTGGTTAAATAATTCTGACTCCACCATTGACTTTGTTTGTCAGATGACCTTGGGAGGTAGCACCAACTGTCATAAATATGAACCAATTGCCCAGCAACTGAATTTTGATCACATGATCATGGGGATGCCATAAAGATCATAACTTATAGATATTTGATATTGATGGATCTGGTTGCTTTCATTTGGATTTCTGGATTCAGAGTGGGATGATGATTTTCAATACTATGACTCTTTGAGTTAACCCCATAGGTCATCAGATGAAGCACAGAAAGATGTTTACTCATAAAAGTCTTTTGTGTCATTAAAAGTTTTTCATGTGCTTAATGAGCATCAAGATGGGCAGGCAAAGACTGGCATATTTATTTGGGCTGAGAACTACACTTGATCATTACATGAAGGGCTAAGAACTGCCTTCCTACAAGGGATGAGCCAGCGCCAGCATTAAAATTAATTCAATTTTTGATTTACACTTCAGTGGAAATTAAAATGGACTAAAACATACTCAACATTTTTTTTTCTTTCTGCCCTATTGTGAACTATCATTTGGCAGCAATGTTTGGAATGGCCTTGAGGCTGCACACCCAAAAGTTTTAGAGAACAATGAGTGATTTTGCTTGGGAGTCTAGGATAACTCGCTGTGGCCAACTCACCATAGTCAATCGGGGCAACTCGCTGAGAGGCAAGAGTTACACTAATAATGAAGAAACTGTGAATGACAATTAAAATATTTTTAAAATTATTTTAAAGAATTCAATTGAATTCTGGACTTGTCCTGCAGCAAGTTGGCACATTCTGTTTTGCTTGGGCATTTCTACTGGACAAGCGAGACTTTGAATTCAGCAGTTTCATAGTTCTCTCTTTCCATGGTCGTATATGTGATTCATGGAAGAACTAATCCCAATCTTCAAGCGCAATTATTTCTTATTCCACTAGAATGAATGGGGGTGGGGAGAAAAATAAGAGAAGAAGGCAATAATAGCAATAGCAATAGCAGTTAGACTTATATACCACTTCATAGGGCTTTCAGCCCTCTCTAAGCGGTTTACAGAGTCAGCATATTGCCCCCAACAACAATCATTTTACCCACCTCGGAAGGATGGAAGGCTGAGTCAACCCTGAGCCGGTGAGATTTGAACAGCCGAACTGCAGAACTGCAGTCAGCTGAAGTAGCCTGCAGTGCTGCATTTAACTACTGTGCCACCTCGGCTCTTTACTAGTATGGAATTACAATTAAAGCTCGCTTGAATGAATCAGATGTGAAAAAGCATGTAACTGACAAAGATGCCTACAAAACACACATTTGGGAAATGCAAATACAAAAATAAGTATGATTCTGGTTGACCCCTTTAATTTATAAACAGGTATAAAAATGGGATTGCGATAAACATGTGATTCTGGAAAGGAAAAAATTCAGCAGTGTCATGCTCCTCTCTTTCCATGGTCATATATGTAAAACATGGAAGAACTAATCCCAAACTACAAGAGCAATTAGTATTTCTTATTCCACTAGAATGAATGGAGGGGGAGAAGAAGGAAATCAGATCTTTACCAGTATGAAATTACAATTAAAGCTTGTTTGAATGAATCAGATGAGCAAAAATTTGATACAGTTGTTTATATAATTTACTCAATTTAATTTCCTAAATCTACATGTTAGCATGTTTTTGCCCTGAAATGCAAATTTTTCCAGGATCGTTTTATATGCATTGAGTGTGTCTGTGTGCCTGTGGGTACACAAGAATGCATGTAAAGACAAAGATGCATACAAAACACACATTTCAGAAATGCGAATGCAAAAATAAGTATGATTCTGGTTAACCCCTTTAATTTACAAACAGGTATAAAAATAGGACTGCAATAAACATATGATTCTGGAAAGGAAAAAATTCAGCAATGTCATGCTCCTCTATTTCCATGGTCATATAGGTGAGACATGGAAGAACTAATCCCAAGGTTCAAGTGCAATTATTTCTTATTCCACTAGAATGAATGGAAGGGTGAGAAGAATAAGAGAAGAAGGGAATAAGGCTGTAACTGCCAGGAAAAATGAGTTTGGCTAGTCACATTCTTTCTTTACCTATCTGTTGGAATATCCCATCACCCAGAATATCTATTATTTACATATCACTTTGCCCCAAGAGTTGCTCATCATTGTGAACTATAAAGCATTATATATTTACCATTGTTCAGAAGCATAAAATGTATCTTCCAATTATAAGCATATACAACCTTCCCTTAACAAATGGTCTCATTCTGTATACATAAGCAACTTTTTAATGGAATTCTACGGCAAATGAAAATTGCTATACAGTTTTTCAAGCCCACTGGCACAGGTCCTTTATTAAACTTTTAATAAAACGTTAAACGTTGAGCCATATATTATGACAGAAATTGTTCTGCCTTTGTATTAAATGTGAGCCCATGATCCTTTTGCTGTATTAGAAGGCAAACTCTTAAACAAGCATATGTTGGTGCTTATTCCTATATTTAAAGAAACATAAATATTTATTACTAAACACATTTTTAATAGTAAACTTGTATTGCTTATTTAAGTAAGAGCCTGCTTGGATGCCTTTACTAGTATGGAATTACAATTAAAGCTTGTTGACTGAATCAGATGTGGAAAAATTTGACACAATTTTTTATCCTAATTTACTCAGCTTGACTTCCTAAATCTACATGTTAGCATGTTTCTGTCCTGTAATTCACATTTTTTTCCAAGATCATTTTATATATGTACATTGTAAATACAAAAAAATATATAAGAATGCCAGTAACTGACAAAGATGCAGAGAAAACACTTATTTGGGAAAAGTGTAGACAAAAAATAAATATGATTCTGGTTGACCCCTTCACCTTTAATTTACAAACAGGAATAAAAATGGGACTGCAATAAGCATATGATTCTGGAAAGGAAAAAAAAATGGTCTAAAACTAATAGATTTTCCTGTCATTTCTAACAGAAGGGAATAGCTGTCTTGTTGGATCAAAGCCTATTACATTGTCCCATAAGGTAGAGCTTTGGATCAATAAAGTTTTGTAGTGTCTGTTTAGTAGATATCCAGAGATCTGAGAAACAGTATGAGCATAATTGAAAAAAATACATCTAGAAAGATTTATGAAACAGCAGCATATAGCTAAGCAATTCGAGGGAATGCTGTATACATGAAAATAATTCCTAAGTACCGTATATACTCGAGTATAGGCCGACCCGAATATAAGCCGAGGCACCTAATTTTACCACAAAAAAACTGGAAAAGTTATTGACTCGAGTATAAGCCTAGGGTGGGAAATGCAGCAGCTACCGGTAAATTTCAAAAATAAAAATAGATACCAATAATGTTTTTGAATATTTATTTCAAAGAAAAACAGTAAACTAGTGGTGTATTCAATGAAATACTTCACTCACCTCATGATGCTGATGTCCCGCTGTGATGATGATGTCCCGTGCAGCCGCGGGAGCGATGTCCCGCCTCCTATGACACACGGCACAGTGATTCCTATCATTGGATCACTGTACCAGAGGAGGTGGGACATCGCTATGTGGCTGCCTGCCATAACAAGGAGGAGGTGGGACATCGTTGCAGAGCGGCAGGAGGGGGAGGAAGGGGAATCGTAAGACAGCCCTGCATTACATTAGAACGTGAGGAGGGGGGATGGTGCGGTGCGCGCTGCGCGGCAAACTGACAGAGAGGGAGGGGAAACTCACAGGGGCACTGGGCCATTCACGAGTGTCACCCAGCGGCATGGCCCCGCCCCTTTTTCTCCTCCATTTTGGGCAAATTTTTCACTGACTCGAGTATAAGCCGAGGCGGCTTTTTTCAGCCCAAAAAGTGGGCTGAAAAACTAGGCTTATACTCGAGTATATACAGTATGTTTCAAAGGCATTGATACAGTAACAATTAATATAACATCAACCATAGTTAGTACCCTGGTGTCTAATTTAATGACAAGTCACATGCCATGAGATAGTTGGGAAATGGATTGGTTACTAGAAAGTCAGTTCATTTAAAAATTCATATTATTTTCAAAACATCATTGAAATCCATTTTTCCATGTGTAATATAGAATAGAATAGAATAACAGAGTTGGAAGGGACCTTGGAGGTCTTCTAGTCCAACCTCCTGCTTAGGCAAGAAACCCTATATCATTTCAGACAAATGGTTATCCAATTTCTTCTTTAAAACTTCCAGTATTGGAGCATTTACAACTTCTGGAGACAAATTGTTCAATTGATTAATTGTTCTAACTCTCAGGAAATTTCTCCTTAGTTCTAAGTTGCTTCTCTCCTTGATTAGTTTCTACCCATTGTTTCTTGTCCTACCCTCAGTTGCTTTGGAGAGTAGGTTGACTCCCTCTTCTTTGTGGCAGCCCCTGAGATATTGGAACACTGCTATCATGTCTCCCCAGTCCTTCTTTTCATTAAACTAGACATACCCAGTTCCTGCAACTGTTCTTCATATGTTTTAGCCTTCAGTCCCCTAATCATTTTTGTTGCTCTTCTCAGCACTCTTTCTAGAGTCTCAACATCTTTTTTACATCGTGGCAACCAAAACTGAATGCAGTGTTCAAAGTGTGGACTTACCAAGGCATTATAAAGTACAATTAACACTTCACGTGATCTTGATTCTACCCCTCTTTTTATGCAGCCTAGAACTGTGTTGACTTTTTTGGCAGTGGCTGCACACTGCTGGCTCATGTTTAAATGATTGTCCACTAGGACTCCAAGATCCCTCTCACAGTCACTACTATTGAGCAAGGTGCCACATATACTGTACCTGTGCATTTTGTTTTTCTTGCCTAAATCTTGCCTAATAGACATTCTGACAGCTGAAACAGACTCTTGTTCTCTTAAACCAGGGGTCTCCATTTCTTGGAGCAATTTTAAGAGTTGAGGACTTTTTTTAGCCAACTGGGAGTTGAAGTCCACATGTCTTAAATTTGTCAACTTTGGAGATCCCTGACTTAAACCAAGCTAACGAAAGCTGCAGAAAAGTTTGGTGTGGTTCTGCCCCAAACATCCAATTTTTTTTTCCAATAATTGACGTGACCCATCAAAACCGTGGTCCACAAAAGCGCGCTCGACGAAAGCGCACATTTGATGTCATCACAGTGCGACAAAAAAAATTTAAAATTGAAATAAAAATAAAATTAAAGCAAGCCGATTCACATAAAGGTAAGGGTTAGGTTTAGGGTTAGGGTTAGGGTTAGGTTAAGGGTTAGGGTTAGGTTTAGAGCGTTAGGGTTACGTTTAGCATTAGGTTAAGGGTTAGCGTTAGGTTTAGCGTTAGGTTAAGGGTTAGGTTTAGGGTTAGATTTAGGGTTAGGTTAAGGGTTAGGTTTAGGGTTAGGTTTAGGGTTAGGTTTGGGGGGGTTAGGGAAAGGTTTTCGCTTTATTTTTACATTTATCAATCACAGCGCGATGTTTTTGTCGCGCTGTGATGACATCAAATGCGCGCTTTCGGCGAGCGCGATTTTGTCGTCCGCGGTTTTGTGGTGGAACCATAATTGAAACAGTCAGAATGGAAGCATCATTAAAGAAGGCCTGGCCTAATTTACATTTTGAAGTGCAGGTACTCCTTGACTTACGACCGCAATTGAGCCCAAAATTTATGTTGATGAGACATTTGTTAAGTGAATTTGCCCCATTTTACAACTTTTATTGCCACAGTTGTTAAGTGAACCATTGCAGTTCTTGAGTTAGTAGCATGGTTGTTAAGCGAATCTGGCTTTCCCATTGACTTTGCTTGTCAGAGAGTCACAAAAGACGATCACATGACCCCGGGATACTGCAACCATCATAAATATGAGTCAGTTGACAAGCGGCTGAATTTTGATCACATGACCATGGGGATGCTGCAATGGTCATAAGTAAGAAAAATGGTCATGAGTCACTTCTTTTCAGTGCTGTTGTAATTTTGAATGGGCACTAAATGAACTGTTGTAAGTTGAGGACTACCTGTACCACCTCTATCAAACCACGCCCTACCCAAGGATGGGCCTCTGGATAGAAGACTGAAATCTACTGTACATTGAAATAACAACTGTAGTATCAAGAACAAGAGCAGAGATAGGAAAACAATGAACATTTTCATTTTACTGTTTTAAAAGCATCTGAAGAATGTTAGCAACCAAATCAGTATAAATTAAGCATATTTCAGTTAGCACATCATTCCTGCAAACTTGTTTGTTTGTGTGTGTGGTGTAAAGCTTGACATATTTTTTATATTTATCTAAGGCGTGTGATCTTATAGCTAAGCTAGTATGACCTTGTGGTTGAGTACTAGACTAGATAAAAGGGCTGAGTGGCTAAGACGCTGAGCTTGTCGATCAGAAAAGTCGGCAGTTCGACGGTTCGAATCCCTAGTGCTGCGAAACGGAGTGAGCTCCCATTACTTTCCCCAGCTTCTGCCAACCTAACAGTTCGAAAGCATGTAAAAATGCACGTAGAAAAATAGGGACCATCTTTGGTGGAAAGGTAACAGCAGTCCGTGTGCCTTCGGCATTTAGTCATGCCGGCCACATGACCATGGAGACATCTTCGGACAGCGCTGGCTCTTCAGTTTTGAAACGGAGATGAGCACCGTCCCCTAGAGTCGGGAACAACTAGCACATATGTGCGATGAGAACCTTTACCTTTAAGCCATGTGAACTTAAAGATAAGCTAATATGGCCTTGTGGTTCAGTGGTGGGATTCAATATTTTTTTACTACTGGTTCTGTGGATGTGGCTTGGTGGGCCTGGCATGGCTTGGTGGATGTGGCTTGATGGGCATGGCAGGGGAAAGATACTGTAAAATCTCCATTCCCTCCCCACTCCTTAAAGGTAAAGGTTCTTCTTGCACATATGGGCTAGGGGAAGGTTACTGCAAAATCCCCATTTCTTCCCAATCAACTGGGATTCAGAAGGCAGAGAATAGATGGGGGCAGGGCCAGTCACAGGTGGTATTTACCGGTTCTCTGAACTACTCAAAATTTCCACTACCGGTTCTCCAGAACTTGTCAGAACCTGCTGAATATCATCTCTGTTGGTACTAGACTAGAACAGAGAAGGCCATACTGAACTATGGCAGCATATTTGATGGATTTTGTCCTGTCACAGGGAGTATAATATAATTCAAGATATATCCTGCCCGGAGTTCTCAGAAAAAAGACAGGATATAACCCAACTTATAAAATAAAATAAAGGAATTTTAAAATGAATCTAGAAAAGCCGTATGAAAACATCGAATGATATATGAAATCAAATACAACTAAATGCAAGCAAAATCATAGTGCAGCTTAATGTTACTCAGGCAAAAGTCTGAAATTTGGAGGCAATTATATTAAAATAAATAGGACTTACAGTGGAAAAACTGCCATCCATCTGGCCTTGTAACCTCCTCCTACAACTCACTTCTAAAAGGGTTTTCTGCATTGTTGTTATGGAAAAAGACTCTAACTACATAAGCACGTAAAACGTATCTTGCAAAATAATCAGCAAAAGTAATTTATTCCTTGTCAGAGATGTAATGTGATATGTTATTTAGTTGGCTTTATCGTTTTTGTATTCCTATTGTGGTTTTACTGTTTTCTTTTATGTTTCTTACAGAGTGTAAGCTGCCATGGGAGATTTGATTTTTGCAGTATTCAAATGAATTAAAATAAAACCAATGCATTAATATTAATGTGTCATCCTAATAGCTTCTATTTTTGTGCACCTGGGTCTTTTATCTTCTCTTGTACCTGGTACCTAGGGCTAGATCTCCCTGCCCGGCTCCCTGAAGGTAAGAGTTCCTTGTCACTCAAGAAGACTGATAGCTCATTACTCTTGCTTATCCCAGTGGCAATGGTAATTGATGAACAAGGCAAAGTAGGAAATATTGTCCTCCATCAATCCAGATCTGGTACTGGAGTATTGAAGACACCCACAGTGCTCAATTCTGTCATACAGAATTCCCAGTGGCCGCTTTCCCATCCCTTGGCAATGCAAACACAGCAAGAACAAAAAAGAAAACAATAATTTGCTGCCATTTTATGGCACTCAGAATTGCATTTCCATGTTTGGCTGCTCATTTTGTATAATGGCAGGGTCAGGCTAACCCTGCTAATAAAAATGATACTGGTCTTGGCCCTTTTCCTACTCCTAAGCTGTTCTTCTTTAGGTAAGGAACGCTTTCCCGAAAATAATACTTACTCCAAAAATAAGCCCCAGCCTGTTTTTACATGTGTGCCTAATATAAGCACTACCCCCCAAATAAGCCATATTTAAGAGCCTGAGCATCTGACTGGCTGCCCATTCCATTGCTCATGGTGCTGCAGCAGAGGTGGGTTCCTACCAGTTCACACCAGTTCGGTAGAATCGGTTCATCAAACCTACCAAACAGATTAGAAGAGGTTCCACCAGTGGAACTGGAAAGCAGGCCACACCTACAGAAGAGGTTCCAAAAATTTTTGAAACCCACCACTGACACACACACACACACACACACACACACACACACACACACACACTCACACAGAGAGAGAAAGAGAAAGAAAGGAAGAAAGAAAAAAATAAAAAAAGAAAGAAAAAGTGAGAGATGAAAGAAATAAAGGAAAAAGGGACAGAGGGACAAAAGGAAGGAAAGAGAGAGAGAGAGAGAGAGAGAGAGAACACATGGCTGGCAAGCCACTCCCACCAGTTCACATGGCCAGCAAGCCACTCCCACAAAGGCCACACCCATAGAGTAGGTTCGAATTTTTTTTGAAACCCACCACTGTGCTGCAGCCATAAGGCGAGGCAGGGGGGGAGGTGGAGCTGCCCCATTGGCCCTGCACTGGCTTACCTCAGAGCTCCCACTGTCAGGCCATCCATGTCCCGACACCTGGTAGGGGCAGCACCAGCAGCCCTGTGCAGCAGGAACCGATATGGCTGCCGGTCGACTTCTGCTTGTTCACTGCCACAACGAAGCAGGAGGCCAAGAGGTATGCTGGTGCCACAGCCACAAGGCGAGGCAGGTGTTGGGGCATGGATGGCCCAGCTGCGGGGACCTTGAGGTAAGCCAGTGCAGGGGAGGGTGGCAGCTCCACCACCCCTGCCTTGCGACGGGAGCACTAGCATGCCACCTGGACTCCTGCCCCGCCATGAGCAAACAGAAGAAGTGGGCCTCCCTTACATGGGAGGAAAAAACAAGACACCACCTTGAAAATAAGCCCTAGTGCTTACTTTGGAGCCCATAATATAATAAGAACCAGCCTTATTTTCAGGGAAACACAGGTAGCAAATTAAAACTTAGAGCAAGTAATACGACATGCATATGTGTGTGGAATATCTCTCGTGCCTCTTTCCCTTGGCAACCACCATCTGGATGGCCTTTTCTATTGACATGTGGTCCCAGTGAAAACCAAGTAAGTTAATTTCAATGCCTCCCATAGGATATTTCATTTCTGCTTTGTTCAATTGTTATAATCTACCGACAGCTGTAGGAAAGAAGAAAATTCTAGCTATGCTGAAATCAGTGTCAAACCCTTTGCTTCTCTCAATGAGGCAAGGATTTGGGCACCGGGTGTTCAATCAACTGCTTTTCAGGGGACATTCACAGACAGAATTGGCTGGGTTTGGCTGAATACCGAGAGCAAGGTAATTTTACCCATAATCCTATTACGGGAAAACAGATTTGCAAATGACATTCTACCTTAGTTACCAGCAGGGAGGGAAAAAAAGGAACTTTTATCCACGTCCAGCCATAATTACTCCTGTAAAATGTGTTTAGATGCATTACAAACAACCACCACCTCTTTACTGGCACTGCCCCATGTTTTTTTAAAATGTTATTTGAAGTCCTAATGAGCTTGTAGCTGGGCGTATCAGCTTTTGTTTCATTGCTTCTCAAGGAAGGATATATTCTTAGCCTCTCTAGAGAGCTGTGTTGTAAGTGCTGTTAAAAGACATTGCAGAGCAGCAGTTACATCAGGAAAACCAAATAGGATGTGTCTGAAATTGAAGAACGTATTTGCCAATTTTGACTTTCTGAAGATTTGCATAAAAATAGCAAGACTGCATAGGTAAACAAAAAACCAAAAAACCAACCACATACACATAAACACAAAAACAAATTAGCATTAAAGTCCTTTCCTACTACCCGACCTGCTAGAGAGATATTTGAGTTTCTTGAAAAAAATAAAGCAGGAAGCTGAATAATTAAAATCTGGCATTATGAGAAGTGCAATTTCTAATCATCTGCAAAATATTTGGTAGATTACTGAAAGATATTTTTTTAGAAGCTTTTTCCTAACAGAAAAGATAATATTCTTTGTAGCATTTAGAAAACTACCTCTGGGAAGTAAAACCCATACAGAGCACATCTGCTTTCTTGAAATGTAATATTGTTATTGTAAGGTTTTGTATAACTCACTTCCTGTCCTTATACTGACACAACAGGATATTTAAATTACAAGGACAACAGAGGAATGAGACAAAAGATCCATCATACGCTCCTGATAACACATATACAGTGTCTGATTAAACCCTCTCTTTTATGAAGAAAGTCACTTTAGGAAATAATTAGTACCACAAGGTCACCAATTCATTAAACCAAGCCTTGTGATTAAATTCAGATTTATAGTTTATTAACTGTTTTACTATACTGTTGAGAAAACAAAACTTTTGTTACAACGACCAGCTCTAGTCATGTTATACGGCTAAGCCATATAACTTATTCCATTGTTGACTTAGTCTTTAGTTTAATGTCCTGGCTGGAGAACTCAAAATCCCACTTTTTCTTATATTACATAGAACCAGATGGGCCATTGAAGCTAAGGAAGGGAAGGGAAGTATCAATTTCTATGAATGATTGGATATTTTTCCACTTAAAAACTAATCATAAAAATATATATGCTTTGTATTATTACAAGGTCTGATCTGTTCACATAGCCTTACAGATTAAATCATTAATGTGTAGATTAAGAGAGGGTTCAGGATAGGTTGCGATGACTTATTTCATGAGTCGCCATTTCTCACCGTCCCCACCTCATGGTGGTAGATGCCCATGGACGGGAAAGAATGAAACAACCCCTTTTGATAGATATCAGGCATAGATTTGAATACAGAATACAGGTAGTCCTTGATTTATGACCACAATTGAGCCCAGAATCTCTGCTGTTAAATGAGACACTTGTTAAGTGAATTTTGCCCCACTTTTCGACCTTTCTTGCTCCAGTCGTTAAGTGAATCACTGCAATTGTTAAGTTAGTGACATGGCTGTCAAGTGAATCTGGCTTCCCCATTGACTTTGTTTGTTAGAAGATCACAAAAGGGGATCACATCATGCTGGGGACACTGCAACAGTCATAAATATTAATCAGTTGCCAAATTTGGTTCACGTAACCCTAGGGACACTACAACGGTCGTAAGTGTGAAAAATGACAAGTCACTTTTTTCAGTGGCGTTGTAACTTCGAATGGTCACTAAATGAACTGTTGTAAGTCGAGGATTACCTGTATTAGATTGTAGAGATTCTGATTCCTAGATGTGACTATGAAACAGGACCGGAAAAAGAAATAGCTAGTTAGTTTTAAAGGCATTAAAGGATGTTTCTACGATCTGTTCTTCAATAATGAAAATAAGGGTGTGGGAGTAATCTGGAAATAGTCTGAAATCTAAGTTTATTTGTAAAGGATAAATAGATTAATTAGTGAGAATTTTATCTGTTAACCAATTCCTCAGTCGGAGTTGCGTATGGGTAAATTTCAGAAGGAAACTTTGCTTTTACACTAAGCCTGTTTGTTATAGCAGGTACAATGTAGAATACAGATTCCTATGAAACAGAAAGAAGGAAATGTCTCTTTTAAGATAGTGCTTAGCACAGTTGTTAAGATCTGTACTGAAAATGTGTGTTTCTGTTTGTTTCTGTTTGTTTCTGTGTCATCTGGGTGAAAAGAAAGATTTGCTAGGACTTCTTGGAAAGAATATGTGACAAAACAACTTCAAATAAACAGGGGGAATGCCACATTATTGGCATGGATAAAACTGAGTAAGTATTGGGAAAACATTCAGGTCTTTGTGACAAGCCATGTATCAAGAAGTGGGGGGAAAAACTGATATGCAGTAGTATAGGCAGTCCTTGACTTACAACTATTTGTTTAGTGACCATTTGAAGTTAGGGTTATGACCATTGTATCATTCCTGCGATCACAGGATCAAAATTCAGATGCTTGACAACATATTTATGACTGTTGCAGTGTCCCGGGGTGATGTGATCTCTTTTCAACAAGGAAAGTCAATGGAGAAGCCACATTCATTTAACAATCGTGTTGCTAACTTAACAACTGCAGTGATTCACTTAAAAAATGTGGCACGAAAGGTCGTAAAATGGGGCCAAACTCACTTAACAACTTTCTTGCTTGGTAACAGAAATGTTGGCTCAATTAGGGTCATAAGTCGAGGACTGCGTATGGAGAGAAACCTAGGTCGCGCTGATCGATGATCTCTGGCGGGCCAGGGATAGGGGTTACCCCTCTATCCTTGTGCTTCTTGACCTCTCAGCGGCCTTCGATACCATCGACCATGGTATCCTGCAACGGTTGCGAGAGGTGGGGGTGGGAGGCACCGTTTTGCGGTGGTTCTCCTCCTACCTCTCGGACAGGTCGCAGTCGGTGTTGGTCGGAGGGCAGAGATTGACCCCAAGGCCCCTCAAGTATGGGGTGCCGCAGGGTTCGGTTCTGTCCCCCCTCCTATTTAACATCTACATGAAGCCGCTGGGTGAGATCATACGCCGGCACGGGATTAAGTATCACCAATATGCAGACGATACGCAGCTGTATCTGTCTGCCCCGTGCCAACTCAGCGAAGCAGTAGAAGTGATGTGCCAGTGCCTGGAAGCTGTTAGAGTCTGGATGGGAGCAAACAAGTTGGCACTCAATCCAGACAAGACTGAGTGGCTTCTGATGTTCCCTCCCAAAGATTGTCTAACTGTTCCATCTCTCAGGCTGGGGGGCGAAATTATACGCCCCTCAGAGAGGGTTCCCAATTTGGGAGTCCTCCTGGACCCACAGCTGACTCTAGAACACCATCTGTCGGCTGTGACCAGGGGAACCTTTGCCCAGGTCTGCCTGGTGCACCAATTGCGACCCTACCTGGATCGGGAGGCCCTTCAGACAGTCACTCACGCCCTTGTGACCTCTGGTTTATTGTACTGGATTATTGTAATGCGCTCTACATGGGGCTGCCCTTGAAGAGTGTTCGAAGATTCCAATTAGTCCAGAATGCAGCCACGTGAGTGATTGTGGGTGCACCAAGGTACACCCACATTACATCTATCCTCCGCGAGCTGCACTGGCTACCTATTAGTCTCCGAATCTGCTTCAAGGTGCTGGTCGCTACCTATAAAGCCCTACATGGCATCGGATCTGGGTACCTGAGAGACCGCCTTCTGCCAATTACCTCCCAAAGACTTATTAGATCCCACAGATTAGGCCTCCTCCGAATTCCATCCGCCGGCCAATGCCGATTGTCGACCACCCGGAGGAGGGCCTTCTCTGTTGCAGCTCCGGCCCTCTGGAACAAGCTCCCTGTTGAGATCCGGACCCTTACTACCCTCCCGGCCTTCCGCAAAGCCACCAAGTCCTGGCTGTGCCAACAGGCTGGGGGGAGCTGAGAAGCATCTACCTCCACGGAAATTGTGAATGTTGGTTTTGTTTTTAATATGTTGTCTTTGTCTCGTTCCCCTCTTTCCCTTGTCTTTTGTGAGCCGCCCGGAGTCCTCCGGGAGTGGGCGGCATACAAGACAAATAAATAAATAAATAAATAAATAAATAAATAAATAAATAAATAAATAAATAAATAAATAGACCTACAGAAAAAAAACAGGTCAATCAGGAATGATGGAACAAGAGGCAGAAAATACTTCCAAAACAGTCCTTCCCATATATATAAATGCATTATGCATCACTGTAATACAGGTAGTCCTCAACTTACAACAGTTCATTTAGTGACCGTTCAAAGTTACAACGGCACTGAAAAAAGTGACTTATGTCTGTTATTCACAGTTACAACCTTTGCAGTATCCCCATGCTCATGTGATCAAAATTCCGATGCTTGGCAACTGGCTCATATTTACGATCGTTGCAGTCTCCCAGGGTCACTTTTTGTGACCTTCCGACAAGCAAAGTCAATGGGGAAGCCCAGGGATGAGCTTCAAAAATTTTAGCAAAGGGTTCTCTGCCCGGTTGCTAGTGGGCATGGCCATGGTGGATGTGGCTAATCAGCCTCCTGCACTACGGGGGGAGGGGGTTCCCCTCCCCGGCTCCCGAGGCTTTCCTTGAGCCTCTGGGAAGGTGAAAACAGCCTTCCCAGGCTCTGGAGGACCTCTGGAGGCCAAAAATGGGCACATTTCAAGCCTTTCCAAACTTCCGGTAGGCCCATTTTTTGCCCTCCCTGAGCCTCCATACGCTCCCTGCACTTACCTGCATCCAAAACGGGCCGCATGGGGCAAGGCCAGCCAGTCGTGGAATTTGGAGATTCTCCAAACTGCACAGAATGTTAGCTAGAGGTTCTCCCAAGCCCCTGCGAACCCCCAGCAGCCCACCCCTGGGGAAGCCAGATTCAATTAACAAGCAAGTTACTAACTTATCAGTTGTAGTTTACCTCCAATTACCTCCCATAGACCGATTAGATCTCACAGGTTAGGTCTTCTCCGGATTCCATCTGGCAGCCAATGTCGGCTGGCGACTTCCCGGGGGAGAGCCTTCTCTGTCGCAGCTCCAGCCCTCTGGAACGACCTCCCCGTGGAGATCCGGACCCTTACTACCCTCCCAGCCTTCTGCAAAGCCGTTAAGTCCTGGCTGCTCCAGCAGGCCGGGGGGCTTTCGAAATATCCAGCCCCACAGAAACTGTGACTGTTGTGTATTTTAAAGTATTGTCTTGTTTATTTATCCCCTCCCTTGTTTATTGTAAGCCGCCCGGAGTCCTTCGGGAGTGGGCGGCATACAAGACAAATAAAACTAAAACTAAACTAGTGATTCACTGCAAGAAAGGTAATAAAATGGAGCAAAATTCACTGAACAAATGTCCCACTTAACAACAAACTTTTTGGACTCAATTGTGGGTCATACATTGAGGAGTACCTACATGCAAAAAAAGCAGACCAACTTTCTCACCTGAACTGCATGCTAGGTCAATTATTTGTCATCAACTTTTGATGCGTATCCAAGTTATCATTGTTATTTTTTAACCAGGGAATGGTAAAAAGAAAAGGCACACAAACACAGGGACGGGAAGAGGGGAAAAAACAAAAACCCACACCAATTCCATGCCCAGGGGAAGAATGACATCACACATTATGTAGCTCTGCACCAATGATAGCCTCACATTCACCCAAGTGGTTACACTGCTCGTGCTTCCCATGGTAACAAAAACATCTCACAGATTGATTTCTCATCAGAAAACAAAATAATAGAAAGAGTCCAAGGGTCTCAGATCACTTATCCACATCCCGAAAAGGAGTCACACAGAAAACAAAGGCCTGTGAATATACTGTATGTATAATACCACGAGAGAAGCAAAGTTTAGCAGCCTCGAGTGGTTGAAATTTCCAGGGAACAGATGTAAAAAGAACATTAAACTAAAAACGACTACATTTCGGTTTCAGAAAAGCAATATGTTGTATTACAGCTGTCTGACTTAACTCCTTTTGTGCAGAGCATTGTTGTAAGGCACGGGATAGGAAGTTGCAAATTGTGCCTTTTCCTGACTTTGCATACACCTACGACCATTTCGTTTTTCCTACAACAGCCACAACATGATAGCATAAGTTTGAGAATGGGTGGCATTGTACAATACAAAGGCCCTTATTTTGACATCTTACTTTGCAGAAAAAACCTGGACAGAAGGATGAAAATGAGACTGTAGTTTACTTAACTTGGATTCCAAGCCAAATAATATTTTATAGCAGTTTTATTTGTTGATGGCTTGTACCATGCACTTAAATATAAATAGCGAAAGCATTTGCTATCCCCGCTTAAACTTATCTTGCCACCTATATCTCAGTACAATAGTCCATTTTCAGTTTACTCTCCAGAATCACTTTTGTGGCCAGGGCCGCTGAGAGGATTATTAAGTACTGGAACAAGACTGATATGCCCCCCCAAATGAAATGCGCTCCACCCTGCGCATGCACTCCACCCTGCGCATGCGCCCCACCCCTGCACATGCGTGCATGACCCCCACTAACCGCTCCCACCCCCTGTGCATACACCCCTCCTGAATGCACCCCCTCGCATGTTCAGGTGGGGGGCAGGCGGGAGGGGGATCACTGCTTTGCCAAAAATCCATGAGGTCACTGTCTCAACCTCTGTGTCAATATCTGCAGTTATTAAGTGAATCACATGGTCGTTAAGTAAATCCTCCCTTTCCCCTTCATGGGCTCCCTTTGCGTTCCATGGGCCCTGGAACAATGTACCAGCTGCAACCCCCTCTCCTTAGGCCTGTTTGTGGCACCTAATGTAGCTCTAATTACTCATTGAACTGTTTTTCAGGTTCATTACAAGATAATGACTGAGTTTGAATTTCTAGCAAGTTTTGAATTTATGCATAGGTTTTCTCAGAAAAAAAATAAACCAACAACTTTTGAGTTTAATAATGAGCTCGCCCCCTCACAGTATAATATACCTTTTCTGCACAGGTTTTAAAGGCACACTGTGAGGAAAGCAAAGGAGGTTTTTTTTTTTTTTAAAGAAAGTTGAAGAACATGTTCTACTCCTGTGTGTATGGCACATTACTAAAATATCTTCAGGTTCTCACCACAAGTTTCTTAAAGTTCTGCAGCTTCTAAGTAAGCCCTTTGTTGATATGAGTACTTCACTTGTTACAGTATGCTCAAAGTTTATTAGTTTTGGAATTTAACAGAGGAAAAAATAGCAAAGTGTTCCCAAATTTTGCAGTTGATGCAGCCCATAATAGCTCACTTTGGGTTTTTTTTTAACGCTGAATTAACATTGCGATTAAAGGGAAGGGAATGCCATGACTTCACATGTACAATAATGGAATATTTTTATCCTAATATTTGCTAGGCTTCTATGCTAATTCACGATTTGTTCAGGGTTCTTTTAAATGGCTTACAGATTCTGAAGCTTTTAAATAAAAGACAGATGATGTCTCCATGTCTTAATGTATTTCAGAAGTTTAGATTTTTTGACATGGAAAAAAGTTACTTCCAAAACAGGCAACGTATCTGTACCTAAAAAACGGGGGAAGAGGGGGCGGGGGTGGGGTGGGGGATTGGAATGATTTTAAAAGACTTTCTGCTACTGATGTACTATTTGACTATATATCAGTGGGCTGCGATTCCTGAAGATTTATAACGGGAATGAATTCAAAATACTTTACATTTAATCCAAGTGATTTCAGATCAATAAATAATACATGCCATGGAAAATATTGCTCACGGAATCTATTTTGCTCCACACTGACACTGCCTGCTGAAACAGGAACTGAATCTGTGCTTATCCAAATCAAGGTTCAAGGTTTATTACACTTGTATGCCGCCCTATTCCCGGAGGGACTCAGGGCGGTTAACAAACCAAAAGGGAAGGGAATAATACAGAAAAAAGCAACAGGCAAGCAAACAAAATACGGAAACAGTTTAAGAACAGTCAACAGCCACACAGTTCGAATGGGGATGGGAACTCATCAGCCCCAGGCCTGTCGGAACAGCCAAGTCTTGACGGCTTTGCGGAAAGCCTGAAGGGTGGTGAGGGTCCGGATCTCCACGGGGAGATCGTTCCAGAGGGCCGGAGCAGCCAGAGAAGGCCCTCCTCCGGGTGGTCGACAATCGGCATTGGCCGGCGGATGGAATTCGGAGGAGGCCTAATCTGTGGGATCTAATAAGTCTTTGGGAGGTAATTGGCAGAAGGCGGTCTCTCAAGTACCCAGGTCCAATACCATGTAGGGCTTTATAAGTGACGACTAGCACCTTGAAGCGTATCCGGAGACTGATAGGCAGCCAGTGCAGCTCGGGGAGGATAGGTGTAACGTGGGTGTAACGAGATGCACCCACAATTGCTCGCGCGGCTGCAGACACAAGATAAGCATAAATGGCCAGAAATGGCTAAAATACAGAGCTATGATGACCCTTCTTTGTAGTAGATGGGCAGTTTAGAGACATGAAAAACAAACAAGCAAATAAATAAGTCAACCAGACAACCAATCTCTGACCAATACTCTTTGGATTATTGATCATGATAATGCTGATAACAAAGAAACACATTCGGCGACATTACATTAATGTAATAACACTGTTACTTTTCTTAGAACTTTGAAAGTATTTTTTTTTAGTTATGATGCTCCCAGAAACACATCTGCAGATTACTCTGCAGTGCATAGAATTTGAATAAGACGATGCACCATACTTAAGAGTCGTGCTGAAGGTAATTTCTTTCCCATCCCATATCAGAAAGCTGCTGGAAGATTGGGTAATATGAGAAACAGGGATTACCCCTGCTTTTCTATTGAAGTTTAGCTCTAAAGGTTCATGAGAGAACAATTTTACATCAGTGGATGCGAATATTTCTGTTTCCTCAGAATCCACCAGATTTATCATGGCCGATGGTAGAGCAAATGCTCTTTGATCAAAGCAAATGGATCTGTAATACCGTGTTTCCCCCCAAAATAAGACAGGGTCTTATTTTCTTTTGACCCCCAAAATAAGCACTTGGGCTTATTTTTGGAGAGGTCTTCTTATTTTTGAGGTGCAGGAGGTGACGAGCGTGGTCACTTCAAGGCTGCTGCTGTGTTGCAATATTTTCCAGGGGGAGGGCTTATTTTTGGGGGGGAGGACTTATTTTAGCGCATGTGCTCAAGAGCCTGATTGGGGTTATTATCTGGGGAGGTCTTATTTTCGGGAAAACAGGATAAATGGCCAGGAGACATTTCAGGGTAAAATGTTACCAGAAACCTCGAGACCTCTTGTCATTTGAGGAAGAGGAACCATAAACGATTCCAAACCACAAACATAAATCAAAATCTGGATGTATCCCCCCCCCCCCAGACCCCAATTTGTGAAGCCCAGAGCACCCTGAGATCACGCTGCCATGTTCAACGCTGCAATTTTTCATGCAATTTGCACGAAAGTAAAAACGAGAGCATGGAAGTCTCCTGAAGCCAAAGACCTCTATTTCTCCCTTAAAATCAACCAGTCCCCACAAAAAAGATACCCCCTGAATGCAATATCCATTTGTCCTCAATATGTCTTCTTGCAATTTCCTGAGATCACAATATTAAAAGAAAAAGAAAAACGGGTTCTGCACAGAATAATATTGGACCCTCGCTATAAACGGCAGCTTACATACAACAAACTAAACTAAACTCAAAATGTTACTTTTTGGCTTTGAACACTGTTTGCACCCATGCTATTTAGATGTAGAACGAGTTCACACATCTCATTTAGGTTTAGGATGAGCTAGACAACAAGTCCTATTGGGACATTAGCCCTGCCTCCCAGTAAATAATCCACGGCTCATTTAGCTTAGCTTGATTTAGCATCACCATGTTGGATGTTAATTTTGTCTGCCGCGAAGTTTTGTCTCCACCCTCCCTCACCCAGTGTGCTTAAGATTTTTTTTTTTCTTTCAAGCTTTTTACAAGGAGGGTGTGAAGTTAAAATGCACCTCAATTCAAGCTAGGCTCAATGAAGCAAAATTAATAATAGGCAAATTTGCCATTTAATATCAAACTGAGTGACCCTGATATACACACTCCACCAGCCTCCCCCCCACCCCCAAATTTGTTTAAAATAAGACAACAGTGTATGTCCATATTGCAGTGGTGCAGACTTGCTGTGAAAATGCACAGTGTGCAATTTGGCACGTAAGCCCAATATTTCGTAATTAATTGGAGACACTGCAAAGGCACCGCTATATTACTTTGACTTGTCATTTTTGGCGGGATGAACTTAGCAAGTGGTGCATTTCTAAACCAACTGCAGATTGCCAAGCACAGAGCATATTCGAGTTCAATAGTTAGAAGTCAGCAGGAAAAGAAAACAAGCAGAGCGCCTTAATGTGCTGTGAGCAAGATAATGTTTCAATAGCCTTATGAAATTTCTGTTTCAAAGGAAAGGGAAAGGAAGCATGGCATAAAGGCTTCTCCCTTCTCAGCCCTAAAATCATGATGGGATCTATGTGAAATTCTGTGTGAATGGATTGGCTGGTCTTTAACGGTAATTGAATTGGAAAATGGAAAATGAATTTAAATTATTTGGAAACCAGTTGCACTTGAAATTCTCTCTGTTTAGGGTAAATTTGAGCAATATAATTGTGACTTGCCATAAATTTATGATCTGGAAAAGAAAATTGTACAGGTAGTCCTTGCATTATGACCAGGATTGAGCACTGAATTTTTGTTGTTAGGCAAGACTGTTATTACGTGAGGTTGGCCCCATTTTACAACTTTTCTTGTCACACTTGGTAAGGGAATCACTGCAGTTGATGGGCTTAGGAATCAAACACAGCAGGTATCCAACATGTCTGTCCGTCTCCACAGAGTTTATTTGCTTTTATACAGTTTTAACAAGCAGCAAATAGATATATAGCAACAGCATTATTATTGGCTTATTCCCTCTTATTCCCCTTGTCAATCTCTAAGATCATCCCAGCCAGGGTAGAATCTCACATAACTCAATAGTGCCTGGTTCTACTAATGTCTTTACGTAACCTTTCCTCTATCCCTACACAGTCGTTAAGTAAGAAACATAGTTGTTAAATGAATTCCCCATTGACTTTGCTTTTCATAAAGTGACAAAAGGTGATTACATGACCCCAGAACATTGCAACCATCATAAATATGAGTCAGTTGCCAAGCATCTGAATTTTGATCACGTGACCATGGGAATGCTGGCCGTGTGAAAAATGATCATAAACAAAGTTTTTAATGCTGTTGTAACCTTGAACGGTCACTAAATGAAAGATTGTAAATTGAGGTAGGTGATTTCTAGGGATTATTATTGTTGTATTCATTCTAATGCATTGAACCTTTCTAATATTTGACTGCAATAAACTGTCTAAACAAATGTTAAAAATGGAATATTCCCAAATATTTTTTACTTATGCTGATATTCCTATTTTCCACCATTAATAAATGAAGAAGGAAAGATATAGGTATTATACAGTGGCTAGAACATTAGATTGCAAGACAGAAAAACGAATTCTGGTTTATGCTTGCCTGAATAGCTTAGGGAAAATCACTAAATTCACCTTAAGGTGAGAGTAAACAGAAATTCTGAGCCTTTTGAAAGCATAGTGTAATGAACAACATAGCAATTAAAATTAATAGACATATGCATTTAACTTGCCCAATACTACAGAATTATAATATGCTGCATAATATTATAGAAAATGCTGAAGGTGGTTTATAGTTCAGTATAAAATATTAACATATTTCAAAATAATAAATGTAAATAGTTAAAAGATAAAGTTACTAGAAAGGCAACGTGACAGCCACTCTTTCTTTTTATTAATGTCTACGTTGCAGTCTGTTCACAGCAATCATCAGTTTGATAGTCCAAATACCTTGTCAAAAAAAGAAGTTTTCATCCTAAAATTATGAGTTCATAGTTCCTCAGTAATTTTTCATTAACTTTGCACTCTTGGTAATCTGCAAAGCAGTTAGAAAAAGAAACCATCACCACAACAATGGTATCTTCTCTTGATTATTTCTGTTTCCAGGAGAAAAATACCACTTCCATGACCAAATTGTTCTGTCCTTACTCAAGTGACTACTATGTTTTAAGATTATCAGACAATTAATATGTAAGTGTGACATCTCACATGTATAAAGGAATCACAAGGTAGCTTAGAACAAATGTCTATATTTTCATTCAGAAGTACAGTATGGCCTACTGATTTCAGTGAGCCTTTCTTTCAGGTAAACAAATATTATTTTTTTATTTGTTTTATTTGTTTTGTCAAATGTGTATAAAATAATAGCTATAAGTACATACAAGATTATGAATACATGAAATGGATACTAATAAATGGGGTTGTTTGGACAGGGACGGTAGGCACGTTGGTGCGCTTATGCACGCCCCTTACAGACCTCTTAGGAATGAGGTGAGGTCCACTAAGATTAAAGGTGGGGGGGGGGTTGGGGAAGAAACCACTGAGTCAGGTAACGCATTCCAGGCATTGACCACTCTGTTGCAGAAGTCGTATTTTCTGCAATCAAGTTTGGTACGATTCACCATAAGTTTGTATCTATTGTATGCTCGTGTATTGTTGTGGTTGAAGCTGAAGTAGCCATTCACAGGTAGAACATTGTAGTAGATAATATAGAATTGTAGCTGGTTTTCTTCTGAACTCCTAAAATTTATTGTGCAGCCATGAACAATAGTTGCATAAAAGTCTGGAAACAAGGCTGAAAACTTACTTTATCCTTATGCGCTGGGAAGAAAAAGCATTCTTTTCCATTTGCCGAATTTATGCGTGACAAGCTTGACCCAAAGCTGGTAATGGCAAAGAGCATCAGTGTGTAAAACTACGCAGGAAATGAAGGAATTGCTCTTGTGCTTGCTCTAAGTAGCTGTGGCACCTCATGATTACAAAGAAATGTTCAATTTTTTGTGTGATATAGACCATTCTGCCAGAGATTTCTTTGTAACTGAATAAGATGTATTATGTTGGCAGCAAATGAACCATATTTTCTTAAAGATAATTTAGCCATGTTTAGCTTCCAACTAAGTAGGATTCCTCCCCCACCCAAAAGGAGTGAATAAACTTCTAGGAGGATCATAATGGTATTAATATTTTCTATCTGTAAATTGCAGATGTTAGCAAGAAATCTGTAAGGCTCCCTTTTATAATATATAGTTTCAGCCAAGAATTTAGACCAACATGTATTAAATGTCTGCCATTTGTTCTGCACCTTGCACAAAATTGAAAGAGAGGAAAATTAAACTATTGCAATGGTTTGTGTTTAAAAGATGTTTTGGATCATCTTCATAGGAGATTTTACAAGAATTGCCACTTCAAAAAAATATAAAAAGTGCATGAACAGGCTTGCTCTAAAAATAATATTGCAGTCCTCTGTAGTAAATTCAATAAATTGAGTTGGACATAGTTTAAAATAAATATGTGGCTAATACAATTTCATAGTATTTAAATCTAAATTATAATTCTTAGTAATTTTAAAATCAGAATTGACAGCAATAAACAAAGGCGGCTCCTATGCAGAAAAAGTAAAACCTAAATGTGTTCTTTATATGTTTCATGGAATTAATATAAAGTCATTTTTATAATGTCAAATTACTTTCTGTTTCATGGAATTAATATAAAGTCATTTTTATAATGTCAAATTACTTTCCTCCTTCTGAAGTTGTTACATATTGTTTTTCATGCTTGCCCACAATGTCTATCTTAACTTTCACCAATAATTCTTAAGGATAAGTTACATACGTCAGTCACTGCCTTGATTTTAATCAAAATATCATTTTTATGCTTATAAAAACATTCAAAATATTGAACAAAGAATTTATTCCATTTAAGGAAAAGTAAATATATTATACCTCGGATTAAGCTGAATCACAAGATATAAGCAGTAAAGTGTATATTGAGATATTAATATAACAGACATTTCCAGACAGTATTAAAATTTAACAAAATAATTTCAAATTAGAGTTTTGCAATATGATCTGGCACATGCAGCATTTTCAGAGAAGATTGATCAAAAGAGATACTAACATGATTTGCTTTTTGAATTAACTTTTTGACTGATGTTATAATTTCGTTTTCTGAAGCAAGAAAAAAGAATTCATCAGAATCAAAACAAAGGCTGCAATTTTATAAAATTATCACTATGCCATTTTGCTTCACACCATGAGATTTGATCTTTGCGCAGAAATAGTCAGATGTCAGTGGGGTTATTCTCAATAATGTCCTTAATAAGGATATATTTTCTTTGTGAAAAAAATTAAAAGGTTAGTACTCCAGCTTTATGCTGGTCTATTATATGCTTACTTACAGTTTGTCCACTAGGCAATATTACCTTTTATATGCACATATGCAGTATATTATCAAAATATATCAAAATATTTCAGCTTTCGAAGACCATACAATGACTATACCCCATTGAGATCAATAGGTTACCTCTGAATTGGCATGTATTCTTTTCTAAGGAATGTCCTGATGTTCCTCTGACTTTTGTGTTGTTGCAAACAGGTTGTCTAGCCTCATGGGAGCATGAGTGTGCTTTACACTATCTGAAATAAAATTTTTTTCTTCTGCCAATACAATTAAGGACTTAAAGTGAACCTCCAAATGAAAGTCAGTCATGATAATCACACAGGATGGAGAAGCTTGAACATCCTACATGCTTTTGATTCAACGTGTCAATTTTCCCCATATGGAACTTATTAGCCTCCTATCACAGTGTTAAGTCTTACGCAGAAAAGCTGGAGCACAAAGGATGCTTTGGAAGTCCAAGCCAAGAAATGCCATGTTGTTGAACATGCCACATCAGCTAAACACCTGGGTAAGGTACAATACAGTAAGTGGCAATATATATATATATATATTAAATCCCAATTTTGTTTTGTGCAAAAGTTTTGTTTATTTGGGTCAGAAGCATTACAATTAAAATAAGGCATACTATGCGACATAAATTTTAAAATATAAAATACCAGATTAAAATATGTACAAGTTAAACAAACCTTTTGCCATGGGGTCTTCAAATGTGCGCTGACCAGGACACAAAGGACAGGTGTACATATGTGTTGTTGACTGCATGTCACCACAATCACAAAATTTCAATCCAGAAGCATAGTCAGGTACTCATTCCCACATATGCAGAGGTGGTATTCAGCAGGTTCTGACCAGTTCTGGAGAACCGGTAGTGGAACTTCTGACTAGTTCGGAGAACCGGTAAATACCACCTCTGACTGGCCTCGCCCCCATCTATTCTCTGCCTCCTAACTCCCAGGTGATCTGGAGGAAATGGGGATTTTGCAGTAACCTTTCCCTGGGGTAGGGAGGGAATGGAGATTTTATAGTATCCTTCCCCTGCCATGCACACCAAGCCATATTACGCCCACCAAGCCACATCCACAGAACCGGTGGTAAAAAAATTTGAATCCCACCACTGCACATGTGGCAATGCAAAAGTGAACATGGAATGTGAAACCTTTGAGGGATTGTGTGTGGGGGGGAAGGGAATGTGTTTGTGTGTGTGTTTAAGTCAGCTAGCTATTGCCTTCTTCAAGCGAGAGTGACTAGTGGAAAGTCACCCAGTTGTATTTGTGCCTAAGTCAGGACTAGAACTCACACTTTTTCCCATTTCTAACATGGTGCCTCTAATCACCACAACAAACTGGCTCTTTGGATATAATTTTGAAAATTGTGGCACAAGATCGTGCCCTAAGTCACTCTTTCTGCCTGGGTACATAATATGTAGAAATGACATTGCAGTCTAAGGTGCAAACTGATTCGGAGGGCATAGCTACAAACGTTCCCACTCATTTGGTCTGAATGCAACAATTGCCAATGATCTTTAACATGCTTATTATTCAAATTATAACACATGATGTATATCCCACACAGCATCTCCCTCCCCCCCCTCTCTTCCCCCCTGTATTCTCAACTGCAAACTTTCTCTATTAGCTCTTCTCTCCTTTCTTATCCCCAAATGCTCCTAAATTCTTAGGAGTTTCAGTTAGTACAGACCAGTTTCTTGCAACACAGTCTGTTGCAAAATGGGGGAATATTTGGAGAATGGTCTGAACACTATCATCTTAGAAGCACTATCAAACTTCTCTCACACACAAAATACCACAATGCCAGGTAAGCATTTAAACTGCAATTGAGCTGTCCTTGAATTAATTGGCCAGCAAAAAAGTACAGTGAAGAAATGTGGACAGTGTGTTCCTTTTAACTGCTTAGTAATAATAAACATGGTTGGATAAGGACTGCTGGAAAGATCTTTGGAAGGAAGATAGCGTCAGCCTTCGTTCAAAGTTCTGTGCTGCCAGTTACGCCATCAGTGATCTTACTTGATGAAGACAAAAAGGAATGCTTTTTTTTTTAGAAGCCCATAAGTGAGTAATACTTTATGTTCATTAAATGATGATAGAAAAAGCAGGGTATGGATTTTTAGGTTCATTTAAGGTTCATGTTGAAGTCAGTTGGAGTGTTTATTTGAAAAGTATGTACAGGCAGTCCTCAACTTATGACCACAATTGAGCCCAGAATTTAGGTTGCTGAGAAATTTGTTGAGTTTTGTCCCATTTTACGATTTTTCCTGCCACATTTGTTAAGCGAATCAGTGCAGCTGTTAAATTACTAACAGGGTTGTTAAGTGAATCTGGCTTCCCCATTGACTTTGCTTGTCAAAAGGCTGCAAAAGATGATCACATGACCCCAGGACAATGTAACCATCATAAATATGAACCTGTTGTCACACATCCGAATTTAAATCATGTGACCATGGGGATGCTGCAGCAGTCATAAATGTGAAAAATGGTCATAAATCACTTTTTACAGTGCCGTTGTAACTTTGAACTTTGGTCATTAAACAAACTTGTATGTCGAGGAAGATAAATAGATGTGTGGATGGATGGATATGTATGTGTATATACCGCATATACTCGAGTATAGGCCGACCCGAATATAAGCCGAGGCACCTAATTTTACCACAAAAAACTGGAAAAGTTATTGACTCGAGTATAAGCCTAGGGTGGGAAATGCAGCAGCTACCGGTAAATTTCAAAAATAAAAATAGATACCAATAATGTTTTTGAATATTTATTTCAAAGAAAAACAGTAAACTAGCAGTGTATTCAATGAAATACTTCACTCACCTCATGATGCTGATGTCCCGCTGTGATGATGATGTCCCGTGCAGCCGCGGGAGCGATGTCCCGCCTCCTATGACACACGGCACAGTGATTCCTATCATTGGATCACTGTACCAGAGGAGGTGGGACATCGCTATGTGGCTGCTTGCCATAACAAGGAGGAGGTGGGACATTGTTGCAGAGCGGCAGGAGGGGGAGGAAGGGGAATCGTAAGACAGCCCTGCATTACATTAGAACGTGAGGAGGGGGGATGGTGCGGTGCGCGCTGCGCAGCAAACTGACACAGAGGGAGGGGAAACTCACAGGGGCACTGGGCCATTCACGAGTGTCACCCAGCGGCATGGCCCTGCCCCTTTTTCTCCTCCATTTCGGGCAAATTTTTCACTGACTCGAGTATAAGCCGAGGCGGCTTTTTTCAGCCCAAAAAGTGGGCTGAAAAACTAGGCTTATACTCGAGTATATACAGTATGTGTATATACACACACATATGCATGTGTGTATGCATATTTGTGTGTGTTTTGTTCAGAGATGTGCCACCTTTTTATCTTATTTGGTGTTTTATTTTCTTCCACAGAAAAATGGTACATACCTCTAGGAGGCCCCTGGAATTATTGCACATTCGCTACACAAGTAACACTTTGCTTGAGGACCTTGCCAGTTCAAAGCACCACAGAAAGCTCTCATATGATACAACTATGTACATGTAAACATGCTTCAGACAACGCCATATTATAAAATCACACTGTTTTTTTAAATCTGGAATATGAATAGGAAGACTATGAATAATATATATTTTAGTATGTGTGTCTATACATCTGAATACATTTATATTTATAATTGTACATAACATATGCATATACAGACACACAAGGACATACAAGATGGCCACTTAAAATAATTTAATACTTTCTATATGTATGCCCACATGCTGAAAATCTAATTCATACCTAGCAAAATAAAGACAGTGGTTGTAGAATTCATTTTTCTGCATTGTTTTCCCTGCATAGAACTTAATAATTCAAATGGCCTTTAACATAAACATGTTCAAGTACTGCGGAATTAAGAATAACAACAAGCATCATTTAATAAAAAACTGTAATCACAATTTTGTTTAAAAGTTGTAACTATATAGCTGATAAATACATAATTATCTCGTTCTCTCTCTCTCTCTCTCTCTCTCTCTGTGTGTGTGTGTGTGTGTGTGTGTGTGTGTGTGTGTAAGAGACAGAGAGTTTGTGTACATTGGGAATATATGTAATAGCGTTTGATAATTAGCTACTATTTCGTTGTTTGGTAGAAGCTGAAATGAATAACAGACCTGTTAATGAATCAGTCCTATTAGTGGAATAATTGTTTTTATGTGACTCATTTTTGGCCATTTAGTCTGTCCCCGCATTACACAAGAACTTTGTGCTGATGAGACAATAGTAGACAGTGTGTGCATTTAATATAGAACAGACCATTCTACCGGCTGGGGGAAGTCATGCACCTATACATTGAAGAGGGAGGGCGAAAAGAAAAAGACGCCTATTTCTCCGGCCTCGCTGCAGTCCGGGTCCTCAAAACGGTCGCCCCACGGGCCGAAGCCGGACTGAAAGTTTAAGGCTGGCGGACCCCTTCTTCGGGGCTCGGCAGCCGGGGGTGTAGAGACGCCCCCTCCTTGCTCGCCCGAGTGGAGCTGGCGCAGTGAATCATGTGCAGTTCTTTCCTTATTGCATTCAGCGCGTGGTTTCACCTTCAGGTTGTTGTTTGTCTGTCCTTCTCCAAATCACATCACCTTTAAACCGAGATAAGGTAAAAATGGGCGTTTGGAAGACCATTTCCAAAGACCCGCTTGGCGGGATACCTTCTGGGAGGCGTTGCTGCAAGAGATCAAAAGGGATCCGGGAAGGCGGCAGGGTGGGTGGGTGGGTAGTGGAGGGGGGTGTGTGTGTAAACGAGAGACCGAGAGAGAGAGATCGAGAGAAATGAGAATCCCCTTCATAACGTCCGTGGGAAAAAAAAAAAACATTAAAAAACTTGGCGGTTCCAACGAATAATATAGTTCATCTCAATCGGGAACCGACTTTTGCAGAAGCGATTGGCCGGTTGTTATTGGGAATTAAAACCTGGAGATAAAAAAAAATTAAAGAGGGTGAATTTTGGCTGGGGGGGGGGGAGGAGGCGGCTGGGCTCGGTCTCGTCCCGATCTCTGAACGATGGGAAGCTTTCAGCTTTGTACACTTTGTGAAAGGCGCGGGCGGGGTGGGAAGGGTGGGGAGGGAGAAGGAGGTGCCGTCAAGTCAAATGTTCTCCACCGAGAAGGGCCGGGAAGGCGAGCTCTCGGCTCGTCCTTTTTAACATTAAACCCCCCGCGTCCAAGGTAGGTGGACTACTATTTTTTCTTTTTTTTCTTTTTTGCAAGCCTTTGGAGGCTGGGAAGAAGCGGCCCTCTGAAAGGGCTGGATTGCGGACCGGGAGCGGGGGAGCCTCCTCCTCCTCCCTCGCCTGGACACTTTTTTTTGTCATTTGTTGGTTTTGTTTTGTTTATCGAACCACCAGCTGAAGTGAAGGGCATAGTTTGCCTTGGAAAGTTGAGGGGTGTTTTTTATTTTATTTTTTAAAGGCAGGTTTTACAGTATTCCGCTTCTGGAGATTTAAAACAACAACAAACAAACACACACACGCACCAAACAGCCACCTTGAAGAGGGATATCCACGGATGAGTCCTGTCGCTCGGAGGGGTGTTGAAACACGGGAGGGAGAGAAAGAGAGAGAGAGAGAAAAGAGGGAGGGAGGGAGGGAGGGAGGGAAGATTGCCTAGTGGGAAAAGAAAGGAGAGATAGAAAAGGGTGGGAGGATTGCCTAGTGGGGAAAAAGAGAGAAAAGAAGGAGGGAAGGTTGCCTATTGGGGGGAAAGAGAGAAAAGAAGGAGGGAGGGTTGCCTAGTGGGAAAAGAAAGAGAAAGAGAGGGGAAAAAGAGGGAGGGAGGGAGGATTGCCTAGTGGGGGAAAAAGAGAGAGAGAGAAATAATGCAGACATGTTGTCCCTCCTTTTCCTCCGCCCCTCCCATCTCCACCCAGAATTAGCATAAGAGTTGCAACCGTCATTTGAATGAAAAAAAAAACTGTTTCGAGAAAGTTGCGGAAACTTTACCGGGCTCGGGTCCAGTTAGTCGCAAGAGCTCCGAGGGGGGGGGGCGACGTGGGAGGGGGAGATTTGGGGCTTTGCAAGGGGCCTGGGTGCAGAAGGTTACAACAGCGGGATGTCCCGTCTCTAGTAGGTAGTTGGGTGGGTCCTCCGCCGCCGAAGGATCTGCCCTGCCGTCGCCCGCTCTATCCCCTCCTTCCCTCGCTCTCCCCCCCTCTCCGCCCCGCTTTCCGGGGCCAGCATTTGGGTCTGGAAGCGTTGTGACCCTCACAGCAACGCCCGGGGAGGCTCGCGTGTGAGTCCGTATTGTCCCATCTATTCCGTTGGGCAGATCGATGGTTTCCCCAAAACAAGCCTCCTGGACTGGAGAGATAGCCGCTACCGACGTTTTGCGGTGGCCTCTGGGAGATTTGTACTCGGTGTCTTATTTAATCTAGATGCGCTACCTGACTCTCTCTCGATCCACATTGGCGATCATGGGCTGGGTTTATATTTGTATGGGTGTGTGTGTTTGTGTGTATCTCAGAGAAAAGGGAATGTGGGGGGGGTTCTAACCTGTGGAATTTGAAATGCAAATCACCGCCTGTGGGAGTTGAGGCAGAACAAACCAGCATTTATAAAGTAGGAAAAAGCTTTAATGTCTTTAAAGGCGTTGGGTGAATTCTCTCCCCTATTTGGGGAAAAAGAAGTCGTGAATCCTAACGTCAATTCCTCCTGTGTGTGTGTGTGACGTGATATTGTTTTTAATGTCTGAAACGGCGGGTATATGAAGTGCTTACAGGAAAACAGATTACAAGATTAACATCTGTTAACATGATCGTTTATCTCCTGCCAAAAATAGGTCAGTCCACTCCTTTCTTAAGGAAGTACAATGACTGGCACATGATTAAATAATGAAATTAGACTAATGAGTTCATAAATGAAATGGAGGGGAAGGTAGGGGCTTTATCATCCAACTGGGCTACTCTTTAAAAAAATACTGAATGTGAAGAAAGCAATATAAGGTTAAAGCTTTCAACAGAACAGTAAAGCCTCCTTTCTATGCCACCAGCCTTTCCTCCCCCCCCCACCTCCTACTGAAACTGTATGAATATTTTCCATCTCTGATGCTATTGGTTAAGGAGATCAACTCCTACCATGAACATGGATGTTTCTTCCCTAAACTTTTTTTTTTAAAGTGAGGGGAGAGGGGATAATTAAGTGGAAAAGAAGAAGGGGGGGGGGGGGAAACGATGCAAAGTAGCGAGTTTAGCTTAGTCCTGCCCACCAGGAAAGACTGGCAGCCTCCCCCTCCAATCATCACCTCTCATCTCTTACTGTGTTTGCATTGCAACTCCAACAATTCAGACTGGGAGAGCTCTTCCCTTGTATTTTCTACATGCTGCTTCTGCCTTTGTTGGGCTAGGCGCCAGAATCTAGATAGGTAAACGATACCTTCGCCCACCCACACCATCCATCTGCTGTCAACCAAAATTCAGTCCTGAAACCAGAACTCTGATCGTGAATAGAATTGTCATAAGGTGGTGGTTTCAAGTATCAAGCTGAGATCTGGGGAAGGCGAGGAAGTATAGAATGATCTATCGGTGTGTTTGAACAGTGTGGCAGACTTGCTTAACTTGGGGGGGTGGGGAGGAGTGGACAGTGTCCAAAAAATACACCCATTGCAACTTCAAGAATGTGATTATTTATATCCATTTAAGAGTCATTGCTATAAAAGGACTTTTTAATGTGTGGCAAGATCACGCTGAATCTATAACACAATAGGGGGTTGAGTTTCTTCATGGTTTTCAAAGGAAACTACTGTGTAACAATCCCTCCCTCCCTCTATAGCCCACTGGATAATGCAGCATCCTGTTGATTCTTTTTTTTTTCACTGATTAGATTTTTAAATGATCACAAACATAACTTTAGACAAAAAAAATACTGTAAAGTTCATTTCAGAAAATGTCAGTCCTAACTGTCCTGGCACAAAAGAATGACTAGTGGCCAACATATTCCATGAATGCTATGAATAATGATCACTTCTTTACCACACAATAAGCACATTCAGTAACTAAAGAGCTGGAAAGCTCTCTGCCTGTCATGGATCTGGCCCTGTTCTTTTACTTAAGAAATTCCTCCCTTTGTCATTCCATCCGTTTTCCCCAATATCAATATTATAACAACTTTCTGGCTTTAGATCATGAACATATTGCCTGTTAGTATGTACTGTATAGAGAGTTTGGGGCAAAAGAGGTTGCAGTGTTTTTAAGGTGAAATACTTGATTTTTTTTGCTGGCTTTTTATCTTCTACATTGGGATGAAGGGGTGGGATGGACAATTCAAGAACTAAATGCAACCTTTTGTGTTGAAGCCAACAGCCCACTTCACTCTGGAGATGATCAGAACTATTTCTTGTTAGAGAGAAATCTGAGCATGTTCAAAGAGAGTCCTTTATGCTCTGGCCATGTGCCACATACTTTAATTCATAGCTGATGCACTAAATGAGTTAACTAGCAAAGAGTTTTTCATTAACTCACTTGGCAGCCATATATTTAACTTTTAAGAGGACAGAATACCTCAGTAGGAACATTTAGCTATTCAGTTACATAGTTTTGGAATTAGATTTGTTTTTAAGCTATTTCCTCATACGCCTTTTCTTTAATTTCAGGCAAATGTGTGTGCAATGGGTGAGGCCAAGTGTACCAGTAGTATTGTTCAGCAGCTTTTTGTATATGCAAGCAATAATTTAATAGAAGGCTTGTTCCTTGCACTTCTGGGTTGCTAGTCCCCTTTGTTGACTAGCACTGGATTACTTTAACAATTACATATTATGGAATTAGTAAAAGTATTTTAGAAAAAGTAATGTCGACCTTAGGGTAAAGCCTTCATGTTTGGTTGCCTTCATGTTTGACAGCATAGCTCGCTTTCTGTGTTTATTTGTAAATCAGTTGTGGTTGTGCTCTTGAAAGGAAATCTGCTGAAAGTGGTGGTACAGACTTCTGAGTATATATTGAGTCAGCTTGCATAAATTGATCCCTTTTGTGATGCAAAAGGAAACTTGACTGTCCATGCAACTGAAAAAAAAATATCTCTTTTGTTTTTGCTCAAAAGTGAGCAAAGGAGTTAGATGGGTTCAAAGATCTATTCACAGCATGTTTAACTTGAAATAATTCCCTCTTGCCTTTTTTTGAAGTTACATGCATTGAATTGGCAGCTGAAACTATAGTCAATTCTCTGGACTACTTAGAATAGAATGTAATTATTTAATGGCCAACTGTGATTGGTCACACAAGGAATTTGTCTCCTGTTCATAAGCTCACAGGGTACACATAAACAGCAAGTAATAGGTCATAATAAAGTAATAGATATAAGCTCTATTGAGTTGGAGGGATCTTACTTCCAGATAACTGCATTTTTCTCAAGTACATTGGATGAAAGTCCTAAATATCATTCGTCTATATCCTTACCTGGGAGTAAGTCTAACTTTAAGCACATCAGGTCTTATTCAGGACAGATAATTTGATGAAATTGCATTGCCCCTTATTATTTCAAACAATTACAAGGTGGTCAAAGTCCAAATGCTTTTGGGAGTGAGCAGTGGCAAACAATGGTTGCCTTTTGCTTTGCTGGTATTGCAACTGGAAAACTGAAGCATGTCTGGAGTGATTTTGTGTGTGTGTGTGTGTATCGGTTGCGCTTGTGTTTGTGTCAGTTTGTATTTTATGCCAAAGAAGACCATGAGTGTGTTCTGGAAAAAGCCCAAAGAAATCAGGCTAATCAGGCAGAAGATGGTTATGGAAGAGCTATTTTGAGCTAGGCTTATAGCTGTAAGGGCCGCCCCCGTACCTGGGAAGGAAGGAAGGAAGGCCACCCCCTGTTTTTGTCTCTCTCCCCTCTCCACACACACAACCTTTCCAACCGCTTGTTGCTGTGTGTGTATGTGTGTGTTAGTCGACAAAAGGGAGGAGGCAGCAGTGAGGCAAAGAGAGGAGGAGTCTCCCTGGCCAGGCGTCCCTTCTACTCAGTTGTTTTCTTCCCTTTTTCATCTCACCAGACGTCACACAGCCGTGTAACTGTAATACAAGAAGTGAAAGAGGCTGAGAGAACAGGCTCAACTTCTAACCCTGAACAAAGGCAAAAAGGATTTGTCAAGGCGCTACCTCTCTCCCTCTTTCCTCCGCCTCTAAACCCCCCCCCCCCCCAAGAAGTGGAGGTGGAGAAAAGCTACCGCCTGGGATAATCAGACCAGGCTCACTTTCTGTGGGAGAAGAAGCCAGCTCTCGAGGCTACAGGGCTGTCCTGTTGGATTATGTAGGGATCTGCCTGGAGAAGTCCTGACTCCGAAGGTAATTGCTTTTCTGTGTTCAACTTTGGTTTGGTTATTGTTGAAGGCAAGGCTTTAGGGAGCGTTGTAAGGGGTGATGGCATTCCAGGATCTAGGGGAGGGAGAAATATGTGTCATATGTTTGAGTGTATGTGTATCTGTAAATCTCCATGTGAATTATGGGATGTCTCATCATTCCAGGGCAACTGGAAGGCTGTTGTAGAAAAAGGTTTTTTTTTTTTAAAGGACCATCTCAGATCTTCAGGAAATATAACTTTAGCAGAAATCCAGATGTATTTCTTGGGTGTGAGATTCAGGCAGCCCAGCCCTAGCTTAACAAAAGAGGCAGGGATGCAACCTGAATTCCAGTTCTCATTTCATTTCTTGTTTTTAGTTTAAGGCGGGTGGGGGCAGTTCTGCATTTCGATACCACTTTGAATCTGAGAAAAATCATGAATGACCTGCTGTCCCTTAGAAATTTTGGTGAAATTGGTTTTTTTTTTTGCACACTATTTGCCAGGATTTTATGGCCTTTAAGAATTGAAAAGTTGAAATATGACTTTAACATTCAATATTCAAGCAGAGTGAACAAGAACTACACTGAAAGCTGCAACAGATAAAACAAAATGAAGGTAATATAAACCAGAATAAATCATTCTGAAGTATAAGTGTTTTATTAAATATATAGCTATTATTTCTTTCATTGTGTATGCATTTATGGGAGGAGGGGAAAAAGCCTGTTTATCAAGGTTTACTTCCTTTTCTGTCAATAGAACATTTAATTGAATTATATCAAAATCAGGAAGGTATCCTGTTGAAACTTGTACATATATAATTGAATGTTTTTCATCAGATTGCTGAGACAGGAGAGAAATGATATTTATGTTTGGCTTTTCTAATAAATTAGAAAGCAGGGCTGCATGGGAACACTTGTTGTATAATTAGGATTACAGCCCAGTTACTCAAGAAGACATCTTTAGTTTTAAAAGAATAACTGCCATAGCCATCTTGAGTAAGCTGTGAGTAATAAAGTGTTCTTTGGTTTTGTTTGTTTTACTTTGAGTCATTAGATTGGGCATAACTTTATTTAGGCAAAGGCAACATGAAAGCTCCACCTCGTACATCTGCTTACTCATTTGAAGGATTTTAATTATTGAATTTGTTAGCTCAGTTTTCCCCTAAGTGGCACATCCACATATGTTGGATTTTGGCTGGGAATGCTTGGAAATGAAGTCCAACTCATCAGGATTTAATATTCTGCATTGAAAGGATTTAAAAAAAAAAAAAAGAATCTGAATGTTTTGGGTATATTTAAAATATAACTTCACAAGTTTAAATAAACCTTAAATGCAAATTGACAATAGAAGATTAAGGACATTTAGAAACTTCTTGGAGATGCCCATGCCCATAGAGACAGACTGTTAAAAAAAATAAGAAGTCTGCTGAATCAAATCAAAACTCAAGTCTAACATCCTCTTTCCCAAGGTGGCTATGATTCTATGTGTGCCCCATGAAAATTCTGAATGCTTACTTAAAATAACTAGCTTGCATTATGTTGGATTTGAGTATGTAGGTTCTATAACCAGGGTAGGCCACGTCATTTTAGGTAGGCCACATTATTAAAAAAAATACTTCGATTTTTAAAATTAAAATGAATGATTGGGAACTCTTATGAAAACTTTGAACTTCTTCTGTTGTTGATTTTTTCCAGAACACTCTTTTGTGTCTTGAGAAGTACTTGGACAGCACAGATGGTCAGCCATTAGGCCAGTTTTTATATACAGCCTATCTAACTACACAAAATAAAAATGTAAGGAAGAGAGGGGTGTACCTTTTATTATTTCTAAACCTTTAGAGAAGGTTTTGAATAGGAATTGAGTAATTGGAGCAGTGTTTTGGCAATTTTAAGGTAAGTAGACTTCAACTCCCAGAATTCCCTAACCAGGCATGTTAGCTGGGGAATTCTGGGAGCTGGAGTCCATGCATCTTAAAGTTGCCCAAATTGAGAAACACTGAATTGGGATGATCCAGAAGAAAAACTTTGCATGATTCAGGGAATAAAGAAAGGAAGCAGTGACATCAGATCTGGGCAGGTTTACAGTGGGAAAAGGGAGAGCCAATACCTAGAAGGCACATTGGATGAGTGATCTTGAAGCAGAGAGAGAAAAAAATATGTGACTAAATTGATAGAATGTGCCAGGACTGTGGGATCTGAGAGTTTGTGAAGGCGATCTTGAATATGACAACTGTGGAACCAGTAGTGAGCAGAGGCAGAAGAGGCAAAACTGGTGATTTTCTCAGAATGAAGAAGCAAGGGCTCTCCTTTCTTCAATATTATTTTAATTTTGTCTAGGTTTTTCCCCCTCCTTTCTGAAAATTTCAACATTGTAGAGAGTATAATAATGTCTAGGTAGGGCACATAAAGTCTTAGCGGTTCTTCCACTCATAATGTAATTGTTAAAGCATTTTAAGGAAACAGGAAAAAAAAAAACAAGGTCATTGAGAGAATTATCAAGGCAAGGAGATTGATAGATGGCCTGTCATTTTTATAGGTAGCGTTCCCCCCCCCCCCCCAAAGCAGAAATTCCACAATTGTAGCCACATTTAAGTAGATGTGAAAGCCTACTTTTGCATGTGAATATTTAGAACTGTGCCTGTTCAGTACCTATTCAGAGGAATTCTTAAACTGATTTATTTAGCATTTCTGTTTGGAGCGTTTTACTGCAAAAAGAAAACCCAACAAAAGCAAGAATTTGTTTGCATTAAAGTCCAGCCAATTTTAATATCTCAGAGGAGTAATCTTTTAGAAGGGAGTTTAATGTATAGGTTTCTGTAGGATCAAAGGTCAGCTATTCAGTACTACCGATGAAGGGGACATTTTTTGCCTGATAATGCTGATTGGGGAGCAGGAACCAGATGTTCTTTTTCAACTCCTACACTACTTTGCTGAGCCTCTGACTTGTTCCGCTCTATTGCAAGAAGTAGTGAAGGTTTCTGCATCTCTATCACCAGAAGTATGAGGAAACTATGTCCTGCAGATAATTCTGACATACAAGAAATTCCAGGAAGTTTTAGATCACCCTTACTTTAAGTATCATTAGCTTTACTCGATACATAAGCATTCTTGATTCATAAGCATTCTTGATTCCCTGCATATTTTTCCAAGTAGAACTTGTTTCCTATATTGAAATATTCTTTGCCAATTGCATTACAGTTAACTGTTTAAGTTTATAATGAAGCTGATACCCTGGAAAGAATTGTGGGAATTTTTTGGGGGGTCATATTTTTTATTAAGAGTGTTTGAACAATTCTAAAAAGAGGAAAAAAATAAAGAAAAAGAAAAAAGAAAAGAAAATATATCAAGAAACGAATAAATGGGGAATTTAGAAGCATCACAGAATTAGCGTAGGTTGAATAAAGTTCTCAGTATTCCTTGGTCTCTTGCTGAAGTTCAGAGAGGAGAAGGGAGGAGGGAAAGAATTTTAAGCTTGTGTCAATCACAAATGAAGACTATAAATGCACTCTTAACAACCTGCTACTGTTGGCCAGATCTAGGTTTCCAGGCAGTTGCTATAATAGGTGCCTTGATATTAAAACTGCTAAGTAGCTGCATTTGCTCATTGCATTAAGCTTCAGGTTTTCTAATCATTTCAGGATTGGTGGGCACATTTAAAATTTGGAAAACATTGTGAATGATATGCTAGTGCAACTTGTCCATTGATACAATAGTTATCATAGGACATAGTTTTAAAAAGCTCATTTTCTGGAATTTTAAAAGTTCCATAGCAGGATGCTTTTCTGGTTCTCCCTGTTTTGGAGCAACATTTGACCACACAAACCAAATGTTTGATTCACAAACATATTTTTGGAAATGAAGGAGATTCTGTAGTTTGTTGTTTTCTGTTACAGTACACCAGCTTCCCATATCTTAATTTACTACACCACCACCACCACCACCACCACCACCACCACCACCACCACCACCACCACTACTACTACTACTATTATATACTTTATTCATTAAACATGAAACTCAGCCAACTGAACATTCAAAAATGCATTACAAAAACCAGTAACTGGTGCTAAAGGTTGATACGGTTTGCTGCCAGCATCCTAGGTATCAACCAAGTACCTTCTTAAAATATAAGATGTTCCTAGTAGTGCAGTTTTTTGCAGTTCCACTGGTGTTATTGCAGGAAGCTGCAATTTGTGGATGTATCTTGTAAAATTCTTGGACATGGTGCCAAGTGCCCCGATGACAATGAGTATCACTGTTACATGCTTCATCCATAGCCGTGTAGTTTCGATGGCTAGGTCGCGATATTTCATTATTTTTTCTAGTTCTTTTTCTTCGACTCTGGCATCTCCAGGAACAGCGCTATCAATAAACTGTACACTTCGTCCCTCTACAACCATGATATCTGGCATGTTTATTATTATTATTATTATTATTATTATTATTATTATTATTGTTATTGTTGTTGTTGTTGTTGTTATTGTTATTAATGGTAGTACTATATTAGTATATGTTTAGATACGCAAAAAACTCAGCAGGTGTAAAATAAGATTTTCTATAGACACATTGGTCATATTGGATGATACCATAATGCTTAGTTAAATCAAACTGCATTGTGACAGTGCAGTGTGTAAATCCAGCCAGTGAATAATGCCTCATTTTTACAAAAAAAGAAAAAGAAAAAAAAGAGCTCAGCAGCATGATGTCCAGATGCCAGTAAAATTTATGAAGGCTGCTGATCAGTGCAACACAATTAAAACTACAGATAAAAAAACAATTATGCAAAAATGCTTCCTTTAGCCCTTTTGTGGTTCTGTTTTCATTGGGTAGATGAGAATGCCAATCCTTTGATGGACTTTTCAATTAGTGGAATAGTGCAAGAAAATTCAGAACTCTTGTTCCTCAGGAGGAAAAATAGTTTTTCACTACTTGTTCACTCTCAGATATAAACACCTGCTATATAATAAATAATACTGGTTTCACGCCCTTTAATTATGGCATTAGTTGGAACCCTGACAACCATATTCTAACTTCCGTTTGACTTCTGATTCTTCCATATATGTATTCTGACGGTACTTATGGAATCAGGAATCGATGTGAATCTTTGAGGTCTGTTCAAATGATCATAGGATTTTTGAATATATTTCTGATGTCTTCCAATTGAATGAGTATCAGGAAACCTAGTGTGTGTTCATGCACATTGCTGTATGCAAATAGGCTCTTTTTTCTGAATTGGATTATCCATATAGATTACAAGATGGATACCCATGCTTTGCTACAAAACTGTGTGATTGGGCTTGATAAATTGACATGTAAAGTCCGCAGGCCTGATGAGTCACGTGCTGGCCACACCCACGCCCAGTCTAGCGAGGGGGAGTAGAACATCTCCTTAGTATCGACATGTGTTAATATAAGGCTGTATAAAGAATACTGATGATCTGATGGTCATTTCGAAAAATCCTTTCTTAGCGAGCACCTAGAAGCCAAGAGGAACATAACGTGCCAAATTTCAAGTTTGTAGATTTTACCGTTCTGGAGATTTTGTGATGAGTGAGTGGTAGTTAATGCGATCTTCCCTTCTCCGTGCATATAGTACTTGATGTCCCATGGAAGACTGAGGAGTGAATAGCTCTTTTGTTGTTAACCGTTATGTTAACTCTGCCAGTTAATGGCACAAGCTTGTGTTGGCATGTAATCCCATTTCCCTCAAAGTAGTAAGCCAGTTTGAGATCTGTTTGTTATTTTATTGACACTTGTCTTCTATTACCATGTAAGGACAGTAGCGTCTGTCTATTTTAGTCCTCTAAGAATTGGTTCAAATATCATGACAACTGTTTTAATCATGGCAATAACTGCTCATCTGAGTATTTGTGCAAGCATCATCACATGATTACAGTACATATGTAAAAGACTGGGGATGGCAATGGAAACCATTGAGACACAAGAAGCTGCTACCTTTGAAAAAATTTAAATAGGCAGAAAACACAGAAATGTATGGAGTACTGGAGAACAAAGAATCCCTTTGAAAATGTTTTGTTTTAGAACAGTTGGTAAAATACTCTTAACATTAGTTTATGCTTCAGAGATCTCTTAGATGCAAAGTTTAATGATAGCAACATTATCAGTGATAGTTCACTCCAGCATTATGAGTGGATTTCTAAGTAAGCAAATATTTGATGTATTTAATATTAGAAATGTACTTTCAAATGTTGCAAAATATCAAATAGAATATTTAGAGCAGGAATGTAATTTAGAAATATACAAAGTACCAACATTGTTTCTAATAATTCCTGTTCCATATTCTTCATCAGGTGAGATAATGTAGTGAACATTAAATATGTAATTAAGAAATCTATATTGAAAATACTTTGTAGGTTTGTGTCAGTTCATTGTACAGAATAGTTTGTCCTGTCCTGGATAGATGGATTTCATAATTTGATTTCCATTCCTAGTTTGGAGATAAAATGTAGTTTGTCATATTTGTATTTGGTGCTGTTCAAATATCAGGGTAAATTTTTTTTCAGACCAAGAAACTCCAGCCCATTACATCCCAAAGCTTGGCAAGATAGAATGATATTAAAATCAGATGAATGGAACTAAATGCAAAGGCAACATGAACTTGAATTATGCCAGCCATGGTTTGAGTTTTATTATCAGATAATCGTTACTTGGCCTTATTTGTGATCTGGAAGTGGTCTCTAATTTCACACTTAATATAAATCATAATTCTAACTAGTTCTAGAATAGCTACAATCAATAACTGACGACTTTGAGCTGGCTTGAATACAGCTGGTTTCGATAAATATACCGCATTTGTATATTTTGTCTGAATTCAGTTGTTTTGTCAACTTTATCATATTACTGTGCATGATTTATTATGGAATTCCAATGTCTTTGTATTCTCAAGCTGTAATGTAATTTTATACTTGATGGATTTTTGTATTACCAATATAGAACTCTTGGGGGAAAAGTGAGATAATAATCAAGTGTGCTTCTTTGTATTGTCTTTATTAAATTCAGTATTAACAATCATGTGAAGTCCTCTTCAGTATTTATTCACAAATACAGAAAAATGCTGCTAAAAATTGTTGAGCCCTGTTCTCTAAGCCCTGTGACACCTCTTTATCATTGTGAGCCTCTAAGAAAGTTAACAAAGACAGTTGGAGACAAACATTTAAATTACAGCACAGCATTATACTCTGCTTTTTACAGGGGAATATAAGTGCATTATGTCTCCAGAATTCTTAATATATCTAGAAATATAAATAGCCCCTCCCCAAAAGAACACCACTTCCCAAAAAAGGCCCCCAAACCCATCCTTATCCCCTTTAATAATGTTGTTTTACTGTTATGTCTCTGTGGTCTTGAAAATATTTTTTTTAGAATTACTACATACACATGCTCTTTCTGTCTTATATGATATGCTTAATGAGCCTTATTCACTAAAGTAACTTTTTTCTTACTATTTGAAGTTTATATGTATCTCTTACTGCATATTTGAAAACCTTGTGAAGACTTCTGTAGGAAAGAGAATGGATGTTGAGCAGTATTAACCTTAATTCCAAGACTAGACATCAAAATAACACCTGGAAAGAACATTCTTGCCCAAACCTGTGCCTTTAATTTGTGAATTCTTCCTCTACTTGAAAACATTTTCTGCTTCTACTGGAGCATTTTGTCAAAAGAAAAGTATCTAACGCTAGTATTCTTCTTTGGTAGCATCAAAATGCTTGACAACGTTCAATTTTTAAATGGCAAGCGTGCTTTTTTTGCTTCTGTGTTTGTGCACTTTAATTTAAGTGAGACTGTGAAAAGCATTCATCTTTTGCATTCATTAGAGGAGCTATTAATCACTACCGTAATGTATTGTTTGTCATTGTGAACTTCTCAAATTCTGAACATTACTCAATATTTTTTTTTCCTTTGGACCTGTGCTAAAATAAGAATTAAAATGGAGAGTTACAAATGCCTCTGAGAGAGCATTCATACCATTATTGCTTTTGCACAGCTTTGAAGTTACCTCGACACTGTGGCCTGCTATTGAGATTTGATTTAGAGATGGATTGCTAGAGTGTCCACCAAGGTGTACACCAGCATTTTTAATTCTTTGTGAGTACATCTGGTATAATTATCCAAGATGTGAGAAATGGATTCACATGTAGCCTGTCTTTCATCTGAATTTGTGCCTTGCAATGTCAGTAAGATTGGATATATTTGGGTGAGATGGAACTAAACTTCTGCTAAGGTCATTACTGGCAATCTTTTCTTCAGTGATAGCTGGAGGACTGCAATCTTCCATGTTAATAGAAAGAAAATGTTTGACTGCATTTGGAAAATGAATGGCTGGATAGTAAAACCTAACCGAAAGGGCCATTTATTTGAGCCGACATCTTCAGTATAAATATTTGTACCTTGCAGCAACATTCCTTTTTCAAAGCAGACATCGCACATATTGTAAATGTTTATACATTTTCAGTGCTACGTTAAAGCTGTTAAGATTCAAGTTGTAACAAAATTCTGATTTCTGCTCGGATTTCTCATTCTGAATTGATTTCTTTGCTATTCCATTGGCACATCAGTTTTGCTTTACTGCAAATATTAGGCATGGACAGGACATACTACTTATAAAAATGGACTTTCGAGCTCGCTTCAAAATAAGAGTTCTAGCTGCAAACTTCTTTGTTTCTTATTCCTCTCTGCCATTTCCGCCTATCTTTTATTCAAATTTTTCCCAATGTTGGTACGCTCTAGGTTTCAATTCCTTGAGTTGATGACTTCAGCATTAGTCTTTGCAAACTATTTTAATATCTCACCTATATTAACCCAGTCAGCATCGTAGAAAACTGCCAGGAAATGTTAAAAGTTGTAATACATATAAATAAATGAAAGTTGATCAAGCTGCGGAAGGCTGTTCTACTCATTACAGCTAGCCTAGTTTTTCAGGGAGAATATATATTTATATAGTCCACTGCTGTATTTTTGTTGCTGTGTAAGTGTTTAATTAGGTATTTGACATTTAGCAAGTATCTGCTTAATGGTTCACTGAACCTTACTTCCTCCTTCAGCCATGGTAATCGTTGGGAGTTAAGATCTGAATAGAATACTTGTACAAATACTTCAATTGTAAAGACATTTCAGTTGCTTTCTGTTATATGCTTTTCCTCGATCCATACTGCTGCATCAGCACTGACAGGTTTTTTTTTTTTATTATATTATTATAGCTAGTTTATCCTTGCATTTTTGGATTACAGTTAGACTTGTTTATGCCAGGGATCAGAAGATACACATTCATGTGTTTTGAGATGTGCTCAGTGCAAGGACAAAGGAGAAAATGTGTGTAAAAGCTGCCAAATAACTTATTACCCAATAGGTTTGTACCAGTAATGTTTTGTTCTTTGCAATTTGTAGATTTATTGCTTCTTAGTTGTGAGATAATACAGGGAACATTATGTCTTGTAAGCAGGTTTAATCTTGTCTGTTTTATCCAATGATGTTAACAGTATAAAATTGGTTGCATCCAGAGTAGGCTCTTTGTTTTAATGTAAACATCCTCCCTTCTTCCATCACGTGGGATTCGCCTGTGTTTTCCACAAGTTCAGTTTCCTCCTCCCCCTTTTAATGCAGCAACTTTGTTATGGATGTAAACTCATCTCAGCCTCTGTCTAATCAACAGGACCCATTGGAAGATTGAATAGGAGTTTATTGATTTATTTGTATCCCACCTTCATTATTTTTACAAATATTGCAAGCAGCAAATATATCTAACACAGCTTTCTCTTCCTATTTTCCCCACAATGATGACTCTGGGAGATGGGTGGCCTGATAGAGAGATTGACTGGCCCAAAGTCACCCAAATGGCTCCCCCCCCCCCTTACTCTAAAGCATCTTGGAAGATTTAGATCTCTTTGTTTGATTTAAATGTTTGCAGCAGATATTATTTTAGCTTTGAAGTTTTAAAATATGATAATAGGAGTCTATTAACATAGGATGGGGAGGTAATGCATTATCCTTTTCTTATATTATCCTCCAACATAAACTCTTTCCATTATGTGTTTTGAGTTTTAATATGCGTTTGTAGCTTTACAAATTCAGGGGCTTTATTTATTTTATTTGTAATATAAGAATTGTGGATCATGTACAGGGGTGGGCTGCTGCTGGTTTGGACCGGTTTGGGTGAATCGGTAGTTGCGACCTGGCAGAGGTGCAATTCTGTCCTATATCACTGTGTTTTTGATGCTGCACGCATGTGTGGAAGGCTCGCGTGAGCGAATTGTTGTGTTTTTTGATGCTGCATGCATATTTTGACATGATCATTCGCATTACCGGTGCTGGGCGAACCAGTTGTTACAGTATGTGACGCCCACCTCTGAACATGCATGCACCCTCTAGATGAAAAACTGTCCTATTCAAGATAGAAGGGAAGCTTTTGAGGTTTTATTGCACTCAGTAAAATGAAAAGCAAGAACATGGGAGGTCATGAGAGAAAGTCCCCATCTTACTGGCAAATCTTTGCCTATGTTCCTTGAAGAAGCAATTTTATACCTCTTCCTTTCTTCCTTATGATGATCTTCTTTGGGTTACAATTATATGAATAATGTGATTGCAAATTAGTAGTGTGTAATAAATTCTCTACTGTATAAAAAGTTACAAGATATTTTATTGAGTTGCATTAATTGGATTTAAAAGAAAACATTTGTCAAACCTATTCATTTGCATTGGTATCAATAAGATAATGCTTTGTCAGTCCACTTCACATTTATGTTGATAAATCTGTTGGCTCATGAAAATTAAAACATGTTTTGTTAATTTCAAGTGAATAATTTAGAACTTAAAGCCATGCATGGGAATGGAATTTAACATTGAGCACAGCTTTCTCATTAGTGATGTGAAACCTTCAGTTAACAAAACCAGAAAGCATTTTCTTGTCTTCATTTTGCATTCTAAGCAGCTTATGAAGCCACAGTTTTGGGGTCACTGTGGAACTCGGTAGGATTTCTAAATAGTTACTGGATGATACTTTTCACAATCCTTTCGGTTGTGTGCTTAAATAAAATGGTATGATTTTATCCTTTGGATTTTAAAGTTAGAACAATTTACACTCTTGTATTCCTAGTGTAGTGCTGACTATACAGCAAATGTAGTTGTAATACTTAGCTATTTTTAGCAGTTGGGTTTGTTAGTATTGTTGAAAACAAAGGCAAATATTTAGCCAGTCATGGGAATATCTAGAAACAGGAAACTTGAAACTTCTAAAATAATGTGGTCATTTTGTCTCATAATTTGACTTTTTAAAAAAATTGTAATTAATGTTTCATGTTACATTTATTTTAAATATATGGTAACAATATCTCTAAAAAGAAGATACCATTTGGTATCAGATAGTGAACAACTCTTTGGGAAAAACAAGGTATTTCTTAACATGGTTTTATTAGGTTGAAAGGTGACAAAATCATAATGATTTCAGTAAGGGTACAGGACTAATTTTAGCTTTCAATTCATGGCATCTCTGCTAAAGAATAATAGAGGATTGTAAGAAACCAGAAGTAATTATTGATGTAAGGCTGAACTGTTGTTTATATCAATAACTATAATTGATATTATTAGCAATTAGCACTTCCTTTTTGATACAATACGTTTGTCAGAGTGTATATTTTCTGATGCCTGGTTCTCTTGCATTCTCTTCCTGGAGCTAAATTTCCATTTTCTGCAAAAAAATATTTTGTCAGCTTATCCTGATGCTGCTCATATCTGATGACCTTCTATACATGCTAACTTCCTTGACCTGTGTTCTTAACATACTACCTGTGCATCTCTTATTACACATTTTAGCTAACCTCTGATATTCTAGAGATGTTTGGTTTCAGGAGAGACAAGTGTGACTGTTGGACTTTGGCAATTTTCCACTAACCAGCCAAGCATACAGCATTCTTTTCACTTATAGAAACTGTACTATGGACATTCTGTTAATGTTCATTCCTCAAGCATTTGGAATGTTTGGGAACATTTTGTGATACTAAACTCAGAGAGTCAGTTTCAGAAGCCTGTGTGCTGCATGTAGGGGTATAATGTACATTGCTACTATTTCCACTGTGGAAATTCTTTTTGTCAGATTGCAATTCTTGATATAGCTGTCCTATAATTATACTTTTCCTTGGTTCATCTAGAAATATAATACATACAAGCCATGCCTGTGGTATTATTAGTATTTTGGATGTATTGAGATAAAGGCTTATGGAAAAGAAATGCTTCTTTAGTTCTTTGTTCCTTTTGATTTCCAGGCATTTTATGAATTCAGAGTTTATTCTTGTGCAAGACTTGTTTAACTACACCTAGATCAAAGTGGCATTAGAAAACACCCTGCAACTACACTTATTCTGACATTTAACTCTTTCTTCCTTGAAAAGGGTGACGGAGGATTTTAAAGGATTTATCCTGTAGTATTCTATATGGTGAAATCATATTTACTCCTATTGTGTTAAAACATCTAGGTTGAGACTGGCAAATAGATTAATTAGCATTTCCAAATGTTCTTTCTCAGTGTTCTAATAATAGTGTGATTGCATTTCAAGTTGTGCAATAGATCGGTAACTACAGTCATAAACTGGGTTGAATGAGTAAGCATCTTTTAATTTGTTTTAACTAAAATACATGGTTTTGTAAACAATTTAAAAACCTTAGCAGCTTTCTTCTATGAATTACTGGTAGGCCATGGAAAATGTGGGAAGACTAGTATGTTATTACTTATTAATACATGAATATATTTGGGGACAAGAGAGTAACAATTCAAAAGCATATTTTTATTCAGAGTGTTAATACCTTACTATTTTAAAAGGCAATTCTTGGCTAACAATAAGAAAAATAAGAAAATGCAAAATCAATTTTACTTTTAAAAACATATAATTGAAATAATACACCAAATAAACAAGCAGCGGCAGTAAGAACTATTTATAGCTAAAGAAACAAAAAATAAAAAAATCCAAATTAAAATAGTAATAGCACATATATATATATATATATATATATATATATATATATATATATATATATATATATATATATATATATATATATATATATATATATATATATACTGCTTCACAGTCCTCTCTAAACAGTTTACAGAATCAGCATATTGCCCCCAACAATCTTGGTCCTCATTTTACCAACCCTAGAAGGCTGGAAGGTGGAGTCAACCTTGAGCTCTTGAGACTTGAACTGCTGAATTGCTCGCAGTTGGCAGAATTGGCCTGCAATACTGCATTTTCCAGTGGAAGAGAGGGAGTGGTCACGTGTGGGTATTCTCAAAGCCTGATTGGTCCAAAGACTGAGAGTAAACTTCTTAAATACTCCTGCCTTCCTTTCTTGCCCAGTTTTCTCTCAGTCTCTTGGGCCAAGCACTGTTTGAGATTGTTGTTAGGTAGGATTTTTTTTTCATTTTTCCTTGATCAATCTGGATTAATTGGATTAACTGGACATTTTAAATTTACTCAAATTCTAAATTGCAGCTGCGGCCCAAGGGACAGTCGTTTCTGCTTTGGGCGGTCGGGGAGGGCCCTGTGGGATGTCCTGCCTCCCCTCTGCAGGCCCAGGAGTTTTAGCCTGTCCCCGGGACTGCAGGGGTGCTGTGCTCCAAGGAGCTGCTGGAGAGGGGCCGCCTTTTTCTCTGCTGCTGGCTGGGGAGAGCTGAACATTCTTTAAAAGCGTCCCGAGGCGTGCGAAAGCAGCCTGTGGAGCCGCTGCTGGATTCAGGCGGCTGCGGTGCCCCCCGCGCCTCCGTCCTTTCACCACGAGACTGGTCGGCTTGTGTGTGTGTGTGTGTGCCTGTGTGTTGCGGGGCCCCCAAAGCGTTTGCCAGGCCCGTATATGAGCTGGGACTCCAGGCGTGACTTTGGGGCTTGCTGCGGTCCCGATCTTCAGCGCCAGCGGGTTTTTAAGCTCCAGTGGCCATTTTGTTTAGTGCCACATGCGCGGGGCCTGTTTCTCCTTCCAGGTGGCCATTTTGGAAAGGCCTAGGCAAGATTGCTCGCCCTTCCTCATCTAGGCCCAGTCAAGGCCCAGGCTGTGGTGGGGCCTACAGAGGCCAGGTTCCCATCGTCCTGTGCTTCAGGACACGTAAGTGGGGCAATGGAAGAGGGCTCAGAAATCCCACAGGGCCAGGCAGAGGCCCTTTTGCTAGTGGAAGAAGGGTTGGGGCAGGGGCCTAGACCTCGGGACCCTCCCCAACAAGGCCCCTGGTGGCTCAATGCCCCTCTAGGGCCCCTACGAGGGAGGAAGCCAAGAGGCACAATGCCCTGGAAAAGACCTTTGCCAGGGCGGAGAGGCAGGCCAAGACAGCTGGGCCTACATCTACCAGCAGATCCAGGTTGCCAATCAGGCCCACCTCTGCTCATTCCTCCCCTAGGGGGTTCAGTCCATCTTCTCCCTCGGCCTCTCCTGCTAGATCACGTAGCTATTCCAGGCGGAGGGGATCTCCCTCTCCCTCCCCTCGGTCTCTCCAGGGTTAGTGAGGGGTAGCTCTGCAGATCCTTTGGAGGGGACCTCTAGAGAGCATCGTTCAGCCCGCAAGCTTGCACGTCAGGGCCATAGTTCTCGTTATGAGGACATGGAGGATTTGGAACACCTCCCTGAAGGCATCAAAAGGCTTATTTCTGCAGCCATCTCACGGGGCATTGCCCAGCAGGACAGGAGTTCCCACTCTAGGTCTCAGGGAGGGGCAGGCCATCTCCAGTATAGGGCTCCCTCTCCTTCCATGGTTAGTGAGGGTTCTGTCATGGGGAGGAGAATCTTTAGGATATGGGGTTTTCGGAAGATGAGGATGCACCCCCCCTGATCCTCCTTCCTCTTCGTGCCTTTTTCTTCCAGCCATGTTCAAGACTCTCCCGAACAAAACCACCAAGATTGGGATTGGGGATTGCATGGTGCCCCCGCCTAGGGATCCAGACATGGCCATGTTTTCTAACACGGCTACAAACAAGGAGGAGATTCTGGCCCCTCCTTTGTTTATGGAGGTCTTAACCAAACAGTGGGCCCAACCTTCCAATTTTTCCAACCCTGGAAGTAATGACCGTCGTTTCTACAATGTGGAGCAGTCCTTTGCCCAGGCCATTCAATTGCCCACAGTTGATACCCCCGTTGCTGCTTTGGTGTCTTCCCCGGTGGTGTCCGGGGATGCAGCGGACAAGTTGAAACCTGAGGATAAGCGCGCTGAGCTTACCTTGAGGAAGAATTTCAACGCCACTGCCTGGGCCATTAAGTCCGCGGAGGCGGCTTCATAATTTAATTGCACCACGGTCATGTGGCTCCGCCAGCTCCAGGATCGCATCCCAATCCAGGACGAGCGCCTCCACCAGGACCTTACCAAAATTATTGCAGCCTCTCAATTCTCCGCTGATGTGACTTTGGACACGGTTAAGTTCGTGTCCAGCGCCTTGGCCACCTCGGTTACTTCCCGTAGCCTGTTATGGCTTCGTAACTGGCAGATGGATAACAAGCCCAAGTGGAATCTGGTGACTGCCCCCTTCAAGGGCCCCAATCTTTTTGGGGAGGCCCTTGACCCTATTCTGGTTGAAAATAAGGACAAGAAAAAGGTCCTTCCATCCAACGCTAAAAAGGCAGAGTCTCAGGCTCATCCTTACCGTAGGTCGTCTTACAGGGCTCCTGACTTTGACCAGCAGCAGCGTTTTTCTTCTTACAGATCAGACACGCAATTTTCTCGGCATCCCTATCAGGACAGGAATAGATTCCAGCATCAGGCTCCGGAGCCCATTTTCACCCTCCCAGAGGCTTGAGGAAAGCTTCCTAAGCCTGGGGAGGGTGAAAACGCCCCCCCCCCCCCGTGTGGTGCAGGAGGCGAAGTAGGCCGTACTGGGGGGAGGGTTTGCACATACATATGCAGGAGGGCACATTGTATTGTGGGGTATGAGCACGTGCATACGATTTTTGCACGTGAGGACAAAAAGGTTAGCCATCACTGCTGTATACCATTTGAGACAAGTGGTTGTCCAGTCTCTTTTTAAAAACCTTCAGTGATGAAGCACCTACAACTTCTGAAGGCAATTTGTTCCACTAGTTATTGATTGATATCTTCCACTAACAAGTCAGCATTGTCCTGAAATAAAAACCAAACTTAATTGATCTGAGATAAAAACCACACATAAAGTGTGATCTATCAATATACTGGATGACTAGGAAGGATCTGTTGTTCCAATTGAGACCATGAAATCATAACATCATCTGATGGCAAAAAGAAATCTTCCACAACTCCTAGTCTCAGGATCTTCACAGACAGCCGAGCAACTGAATCCGGTTGCTCAGGCAGGGAAGATGCTATTAAGCATAGACAATGGTACAATAGTAACAATCCCAACTGGTCCCTAAAGCCCAGCTTCACCCACAGAGTCTTACATCATTTTTAAATCCCACAGAGCTAAGCAAATCATTAGACTCATGGATAATAGGTCTTATCACATGAGTAGTACTTAAAATATTAAGATGTTGTTAATGGCATATTGCCAACATTATATTTTGCTTTCAGGCTTCACCGGGCCTACAGCCTCTTTCCCATCTCTTAAAAATTTGGGGAGGGGTGAGAAGGAAGATTGTATTTGAAGAACCACAGGACGCTGGAGGAATAAATGTTGAACTCAGACGTCACTGCTGATTTTGCTTCTTTGGTTACTTCACAGCTTGTAACTTTTTTGGCCTTGAAGGGCTGCATGTGGTAATAGTCAGGTGACCCTCACAGGATCAGACTCTTTGACACTGCTGTCATGCAAGTATCATCCCCATGTTTCCTCCCTCACTACAACAGCTCTCTCTGGCAGCCCACCAAGCAGCTGACCAGCATGCCCAGAGGAAAATTAGTTAGGTCACGCAAGCTCCTGGAGAGTGCAAAGGAAATTTGCATTATACCTGCAGGCCTCCCACACTCCTGAACTACTTGAACATGATGATTTATATTGCAGTCATTTTCCCAAGAACTGGACTTGGGAGTCATTTCTTCAAAACATCCTTAACAGGTTTATACATATTTATCAATGTATATAATTGGAAAAGCATAATGAATTGAGTTACTTTTTTCAAGGATTAAACTTCTTTTGGCATGATTTTTCATAGTGCACAGCACCATTTGCTTTTTAAAAAAATTGTATAATTTGTTACAGGCAGTCCTCAACATAAGACCGTAATGAAGTCTGGAATTATGGCTGTGAAGTCATTGCGGTGGTTAAGTTGAGATATGGTGTGACCAGAACCAATTTCCCCCCAAAAAATTTGCTGTGGTCGTTAAAGCAAATCTGTCATAAAACAAACATGTTTTCCCCAATTAATTTTACCGAACCTGGAAGTAAATGCTATAAATCAGCTAAAATGTTTTAAATCACATTCATGTGACAGTGGGACATTGCAAATGGCCATAAAGATGAGCTGATTGTCAAGTGCACAAAATGCAATCAATGACTGGAGTGAAGCCATCGTAACTTTGAAAGTGGGTATAAGTAGTGCTGCATAGATGTCAAGGACTTACCTGTATGTTCAATAACCTCGCACATAAGCATGTACATATTTCTAATATACATACATTTTTATAATTTAGCTGAGAAGAAATCATTGTGTATAGAATCAGTGTATGATAACTTGCAAAATCCAAACTACCTTCCATATTATTTTGTCCAAATAAGGTTTTGTGCAGAAGTTTCTGCCCTCTGAATCACGAAAAATACCAATGGGGAACAGCAGCTGTAAACCTCTAAAATCAAACGCATTTATATTAAATTAAAACTGTTAACATTAGGGAATATTTTTTAAATCAAGTATATTGTGATAATTTACAGAAAATTACTGATTGTTTTTAAACACACACACACACACACACACACACACACACACACACACACACATATTTGTAGAGCCAAAGGTTAAATGAAGCCGTTCATTATCAAACATATTTTAATGACTAGTAAAAATGTTTTTTGTTACTGAGGAATGTAGGCACTATAATCCTAAATGGTTAAGCTATTCATTGGTATTTTGGGTGCTTTTCATGTTACCAATTCTTCTAAACATCCCCATTAAAAAAATATTTGAAATATTTTATTATACAATTGGTTAATTTTTCTCATCAATATAAGTTTAAACATTTTCTGAAGGCAATTGATAACATTAACTGCCTTTTCTTAATCTGGTTTGAAGACACCTCCCCCTAACATCCTTTTCAGTGATAATATAAATTATGCATTATACACAGTGACATTAACTCAAGGTATTAAAATTCATCTAGAAACAAGATCTAGTTTCAATCCAGTCTCCCAGTTACCTCATTTTTCCCTAGCAATCTGCAAATATGCATGTCTCTTTTCTCATAAATACATTAGCATAACCATTAATTAAGATGTCAGCAAGGGATTGATGCTAATCAGCCATGGCTGGAGCTCCTGTACATACATGTTGGGGGGGGGGGAGGTGAAAAGCCATAGGAAACATACAGCTGAATTCCTATAAGCCCCCCCCCCAAAGAAATTCTCCTCAATGGGACTTGCAGAAAGAAGATGCCTATCAATAACAATGTCTAAACAGCATATGCAAATCTAATTGCCACCTGATTCACTGGCGTAAAAATAATTAGGAACGAATGTCTTCAAGATGAAAACACTTAAATTCAGTGTAGATTATTTTTAAAATACTGCACTGCTGCAGGCATACAGAGCATGCAGGTGATGTTGTTTTGTTAGAACAGCATGCCTTCGCTGTTCTCGCCATAAATCCACCACCAAGGACTAGGCGGTTCATGAAACAGCCACAGCAAATCTCAAGCTCACCATTTCCCTCTGACTTCTATTCCTGTTTCACATATCGAGAGAGGAGACTCAGTATAAAAATGGAAGTGGGTATTTCCAATTCTGCCTTCCAGTAGATGGAAGAGAAGTGAGGATGTGAAGTCAAATTTGTTCCGGTTTTCAAAAGATGTATGCCAGATCTGTCATTATAAAAAAAAAAACCATGGTGGATAAATGCATTGATCACTTATAATTAAACAATGGTAGAGGCAATCCACATGGGTCATTTTTCCACTCTGCCATTTCTTAATTTCCCTGGGAGGACCTGGCTGTCCCAAGTGAGACACAAAATGTTAGACTAGATAGCTATCTGATCCAAGAAGATAATTTTCACCTTTTTTGCATCCCTTGTGTATATGTATAATTTGCAAAACTCAATATATTACACCGTAAAAATTTTTTTTTTAGAAAAGGCAGACGCCATTTCATCATCAATTCTCCATGCCGAGATCTATTCAAGATGTTTTCACTTCAAAATGTTAGTTCAGCTGCTTTCAGCAGCCTCTTCTTTGCCCAAAGCATTTCACCTAGTGGCTTCCAAATGTGCTGAATTACTGGAGATTATGGGACTTGAAATGCTTAAAACCATTCTGAGATGTTACTATTTATATAGTGTTTTAATAATACTCATTATACTTACTTACAATACTATCAATTATAAGTATACTTAATACTATTAAGTATTGTAATTATACTTAATAATACTATTAATATTTCTAAAATGGAGTTTTTAACAGTGTATGTATAGGTTAAGAAGTTCCCCACCCCCCTTGGTGTGCATCCTTTTGTATTTGTTTAAACTGAACTGTATTTTGTGTCCCTGGCTCATTATTCACATGATTTAATGTCATACTTCTGGAAATTATCACAGTTAGTTTGGTCTTCATCAGTCTGAATCATTTGGCGTCGTTTGAAAAACTAGCCAGTTCATTGCCTCCTCTAAATTAAGATCATTTAGAAGAGGTAAACACTCCATAAAAATGCAGCTTTGTTTACTACTCCTATTTCTATTCCTATTATTATTATTAACTTTCCCCAAAAGATCAGGGATTTGGGCAAAGACTTTTGGAAATCCCAGTTTACAATTGCTGAAAGAGTCATCTTCATTCATACGCCTATTGATACTCATTTGCAGGACTTTCCCTTCATTCTTTTTTAAAGGGTGTATCAAGTTAGCTACTCTTCTATCTCTAGCATGTGATCCTAGAGACAACTTATCTATTTTTGCTAGGTAGTCAACAATTTCACACTTGAGTTAAAAGTGCACACTCCTTTTTGTTCTCATCAGGAGAGGCATTCCACTTGTGTACAGTTGTTTTTTCTAGACACTACTACAGCGTTCTGTTGGCCTCTTCCTGGGTCTTTCCTGCATTGTGTAACAAATACATTGTTTGGGTATTCTGAAGATTTCACTCTTCATATTCAGTCTCTTTTGTCACTAGAGTCCCCTCCTTTTTAAAAGTTTCCTTTTTTTCCCCTCATCGCACATGTGCCAGATACGTGTCTCGTCGCACATGTGCCAGATATGTGTCAGATACTGATTGAAAATTCCATTAGCATGGATGCAAAACTGAATGGCATTATGGTTACTTTAATCAGGCCTGTAACATTTATATTATCATCAGAATGTGAAGCCATTGAGGATTAAATCTAAACTTGCTTCTGTCCTGCTCAGTTCCAAGAATCAACCATTTTACAGTATGGTCAGCTGTGGAAGGATTTTTCAAACACCCAATCATTATATGAGAATTTTGTAGTTTTCTAATTTTATAGGGTTCTGTGAGAAACTGTGAGGGGGTGGAAAAAAGTTCACTCAAAGATAGCCAGCAGCCTCCATAGAAATTTTCCTAAGGAAATATTCCACCCATTAAACATTGATTTGCTTGGTTAAACATTAACCTCCCAAGTAATTGTGACATTGAAGTTTTTAATTTTTAAAAACCCTGAAAACATCAATTTTGCATTTACATTAAACTTACATTTATATTTACTTGTTATACTTGTAATAAGTGGATAAATTTTCAGGGGGAATCCATTTTTGTGAATGGACATTATTTAATATCAACAACAAATACCTCCTTACCTAACTTTTATTTATAAATTGGTTAAATAAAGCACAACAAACACAAATTTCATTTTGTTGCCTATTTTCTGCCTCTGTAATTTTACCTCTTGATCAAGGATTCTGGAATTTAAAAATAAAACAAAACAGGTTCTGGAGCCTGAAAAAACTTTGAAACCCCGTGATTTAGGGTATCTTGGTGTTTTGGTTTCTTGGTTGTGGCACAAGAACAAATGTACTGAATCTTCTAGTATTTCAATCTCTCCTTTGTATGCTTCCCTGATTTCTTGTACCAGCTGAAGACTTCTCCTAATATGGAGAACTTGGTGGTCTCCAAGTCTGGTTATTTGCTTGAAGATGTTTCATTATCAGACTAGATAACGTTTTCAGTGCTAGAAAGGAATGGGATTTTCTCTTTGTTTTTGTTTTCTGCTTTAGCAGTCACTTGATTTGGGTCTTTATTGTTGATTGTTTGACTGATTTAGTAGTCCCTTGATTAGGATATTGATTAGGTTATACTGCTTCATTGTTTGTCTGCTGTTAATTCTGGTGTTCGTCCCTGCTTACCTGGGTGTTTGGAGGCATTCTGATCTTTTTGTTTCCTTTTTAGCTTTTTGATTGTCTCTTTTGAATGGTATATAAATGTTCATCTCTATGTGCCTTTTGATTTTTGTGAGTGCCACGTTTCTTGGGAATACCCCAGCATTTCTGGATGTCTTTATTAAATTTATATTCCGACCATCTTGAAATCAAGCAACTCACAGTTTACCAGTTGAAACTTTGGTTTATTACCCATGGGATTACCACTCTCAGGATTTATAGCAGAGTGTGCAATGCCATGTCTAGAAACGATAGCATTCCCACCCGGGCAGCCCAAATACAGATCCAGTGTGTGGATGACACTTTTTTCATAATCAAGGAACAACTAGAGAAGACGCCTGAAACAACCAACATCTTCAAGAGAAGAAGATTCACAAAGGCAGAAGAAAACAACAACATACTACCCTTCCTGGGTATTCTCAGCAGCAGCAGAAATGGCCGCAAGTCAGAAATTAGACAGACGTCTAGAAAAACTACACACACTAAACCAAATGCTCCACTGCAAGAGTAACAAGCCCACCTCACAGAAGAGAAGTTTTCAGGTCTCGAACCCGGGCTGTCAGCTTTCTAGCTGACAAACTCAGCATCTTTAACCGCTAAGCCACCGCGCACCCCGCTTCTTTTTTTTGACCATAAAATGGTCAAAAAGTGCCTGACCACTTAATCCACTTCAGCATAATTAACATAAGATGTGAAAAGCATAACATTGCCATAAAACCAAAAACATCTAGGAAACAACCAGCAGACCAATACAATCACAGGGCATCACCATAGCACATAAACCAATTAAAGCCCTCCAAATCATTTTAAGGAAACTGAAAGACACAATAGCCTAGAAAGAAAAAAGTCATCCATAACATACAACATCAGAACTGTCACAGCCACTACGTAGACAGACAAAACGCTAGCAGAGTGCTTCTATGAATAAGTAGCAGTCAGTAGACACAATGAAATTCCCTTAATTTCACAATACTTTCCATGGAAAGATCTAATAATACTTTCAACTGGAAAACTGTGACCATCCTAAATCAAGCTAAATCCAGAAATGCTAGGGAATTCCTGGAAGTTTGACATTAAGACAAATAATCAGGAGTTAAACAAAATTTACACAACATATTTCATTTCCACATACAGGCCATCTGTGACGTACAGCAGTTCATTAGTGACCACTGGAAGGTACAACGGCAATAAAAAAGTGACATGACCATTTTTCACACTTACAACCATTGCGGCATCATGTTACCCAGGAGTGTCAAACACGTGGCCTGCAGGCCAGATCTGGTCCATGATAGGCCCGTGGGCCGTCCCAGACATGGCGAGGGACCGGCCCCTGCCGCCCCATGCCCACCAATATCCACCCATTCGACCACGATGACCAGACCATGCCCAACCTGGCCCCCAAGGGCAAACAAAATCCCAACAGGGCCTGCAATGGGATCGAGTTTGAGACCCCTGATGTTATCAAAATTCAGACACTTGACAACTGACTCATATTTATTACGGTTGCAGTGTCCGGGGTCATGTGATTACCTTTTTCAACCTTCTGATAAGCAAAGTCAAATGGGAAAGCCAGATTCATCTAGCTAACTTAACAAGTTCAGTGATTCATAAAATGGGGCAAAAATGGGGGTAGTATGTTTTTGGCAAACATCACACTTAGCAACAGAAATTTTGGGCTCAATTGTAGTCATGGGTAGAGGACAACTTGCAGTTCATACAGAAGTCAAATGACTGCCATGTAAAAAGGTGTAAAGATCCTCCTGAAAGCAGAGAGACCACCATATGTATATATTTTTGGTGACAGTTGTGGCTGTACTGCACAGTAAATGAAGGTTTCTTGCCTACTATGTATTCACAACTTGCTAGGAGGTGTGGAAATTTACTCTTTCTTTGTTCCTCCCTGTTCTGTAAGTAGATAAACAAACTAGAAGGGATCATTCTGATTCCCTAAAATATGAACAATATTTTAAATTGAATATAGACCATTTGATACCATCCTTTTCAAGTTTGATAGTGTGTATCTAAGATAGCAAAGGAGTATGGTAATTGTAGTGCAAATTATTTGAAAGGCATCAGGCTGCCAACCCTTCTTTAGACCAGAAGATATTTCCTCCTTCAGAACATTCTCCACATATTCTTGCTTTGAGTTGAATCATTTTTAACCCAAGAGCCATGGTGATGCAGTGGTTAGAAAGAATGCTGGTCTTATCTGAACGTGTCTTTTCAGGGGAAGACAGGGAGTGGTCACGTGTGGGTATTCTCAAAGCCTGATTGGTCCAAAGACTGAGAGTAAACTTCTTAAATACTCCTGCCTTCCATTCTTGTCCAGTTTCCTCGAAGGCGAATAACAGAACTGAAACAAAAAACCAACAACAAAACACCCCGGGAACCACCCGACCCTCCCCTTGGCCCCAATAATCTAAACAGGGCTGGTCGTGACCACGCCCTCTCTTCCCCTGAAAATACATGTTCAGGTAAGACCAACGTTCTTTTTTCAGTGGAAGAGAGGGAGTGGTCATGACCCGCCCTTCTTTGGGTTGGGCCAAGGGGAGGGTCGGGCGTTCCTCGGGGGGGGGGTGTGTTTGTTTCTGTTGCAGTTCTGTTGTTCGTCTTCGAGAAAACTGGGCTAGAAAGGCAGGAAGGAACATTTAAGAACCAATCAGGCTTTGAGAATATCCACACGTGACCACTCCCTCTCTTCCCCTGAAAAGACACATTCAGGTAAGACCAACGTTCTTACTCAAGGTGGCTAAAGGAACAGTAACATCTACCAGATAATTAAATTCCCAGCTCAATTGATTGTACACTTAAAATGAGCCCATAAAAATAATAGCTTCAGTCATTTCCCCAACTTCAGCATCCCAAATTTTTTCACACATCAAAAACCTGCTTTAATAAAAATTGACTTTTATTCATAAATGTTTGCTAATAGGGAACTCAGCTAGCGTTCTATACAAATACTTTCCAAAGCTTGGAAATACCTAAGGAGGCCATTTTGTACTTCAGTCTTGCAAATAAATTGAGGAAAGTTAATAGACCAGTAAGTGATCTGCCTCTCTCTGTGTTTGTGTTGGTTGTTTATGGTTTAATTTCTGCCATCTTTATAAAAGCTTTTTCTGTCTAGTTACCTGGGGAAAAATGGTATTGCTTAAAATACCAAAAACATTCCGACCTAGAAACTTTCAGGAATGAAGTGGGATAGATGTAATGATAAGTAATTGTGATGCAGTACAATTTAAAATTAGCTGCAGCTTCTTTAGTTACAAATTGACAATGTAGCTACCTCCCTTTCTCCAGTAACAGAGAAGCAGGACAAATGGCTAAGATGCCTTGTTGATATTTGTATGTTACAATTGCTGTTGTCTTGGGTTTATAACTCTTAGCACTGAATATTTGAGCAGAGAATAAAAAAGAAAGGAAAAGAATGAAAACAAAGCATTTTGTCACTGGTAAATGCTACTTTTTACACACTGTAAGTCTGATTGTTGAATAAATAAGCTGGTTTTTCTCCATTAATTAGTGATAGGCAGAGAATCTTGAAAAAAAAACCAGATTGGCTCTAAATAATAAAGCTTGAAATACATTCATATTCCATTGAGAATTTGTGTCTTTTTTGTTTCAGTAAGTGGATTGATTGGCTGTGTGGCTGTATCATGATTGGTAGATTGGTGCTGATTGGTGCTGGCTGTGTGTCCGTTGTTTTGTGTTGTAAAGGCCTGGATGGTGGGTGGGGCTCGTTTGTTGACCAGGGCTGGTTTCCAGATGTCTGGCAGGCAGGAGGCATCGTCCCATTTATTCATGTTGTGGGGGTGTTTCTCTATTTCGATAGCTTCCATAATTATTCTCTTGTTGAAGTGTTCAGTTTTGGAGATTAATTTGGTTCCTTCAAAATTAATTTCATATCCTGTAGCTTTAAGGTGCTGGAAAAGGGGGGAAGTTTCTTCTTATTTTCTTACTGCATTCTTGTGTTCTGCGATGCGTGCATTTATTCTCCTGTTCGTTTGTCCTATGTATGTTGCAGGGCAGATTTTGCATGGTATTTCGTAGATTCCTTGGTTTTCTACGAAATACCGAAATATATATTTTGTTATCAGGGCTCCCTCTTACAAGCTTTTTAAATAGTATCCTGGCCATGGAAACAGTGTCATTTTGATGAAGATGATAGTGGTAATGATAATAATGGTTTATATCTAACTTTTTCTCTAGGAGGTTAAGATGGCTTATGTAGGAATCTCCTTTCATAGGAATCTCCAATTGCATCCAGTGATTTTCCATGGCTAATGGACTTCAACCTGAGTTTTTACAGTTCTTGTGTAGCACCTGATACTAACTCATATTAACCTGTATATTCCATTGACCCTCAGTTGTTTTTGAATTGTTCAATGATTGAAATTATTAATCACATTATTTTCTAGGTGCAAATTGTGAGAACTGTATTTTAGATGATGTCTTTCTAACTTAGATGAACTCTTCTGGAGTATGATTTTGGCATTTTGGCATTTACAGTTCGGGCTCATGCAGCATTTCCATTTTGCCTTCCAATCAATTTGAAATGGTGTAGTGACTTGTCTGATGTATCTATTCAGGTTTATCAAATTTATCTGATAACACCCAATTTAGCTTCTCCTTCATATCATAGTCAGATGCAGTTCATAACCTATTTATAGAAAACTTATTGACAATTGAGCAATCCTTAGATTCTGAGTTTATTTGCTCAGACATTGTTATGTAGATTATGATAGGTTTATGGCAGAACTATTATATGTAAGCAGTTATACTTTTATATTAACTTTGTTATTGACTGGTTTTACCTTAGGGGTTTTATTGTGAAGATTGTCAAGAAATAATAAACGGATAAACAATTTCACGAAAACTTTTGAAGCTGTTTTGTTAGCTGTTATTACTGGACATTTGATACTGTTGTGTCCTTTGATCTCTTGGGATTTGAATAAATGCACAGTGGAAAGATTTTTTAAGTGATGCCATTTATATTTAATTGCCATTCCTGTCAAATTGGCAGCTGCTAAGAAAAGACACAGTTGGTTTAAAGAGTTGCAGGCAAGAGCACCCATGCTGTCCCAAAACTTTTTGGAATTGAATTTAAAGCATTTCATGTACTGTGTCTTGAAATATATATTAATAGTATGTTCATTTAACATGATAAATTAAGCACTATCAAAATCAGTGCATAAATATTCTTAGCATTGCACCTAACGTAGAAAGACGTAATGGGAATGTTGGACCACTACTTGGATTATAACGATCATCTCTCTGATTGGTCAGGCTAAAGGACGTGACATGTCACATTCCTGATTTAGTTCATCATTCTGTTTAGTTCATCATTCTGAATTTCTGGCTGAATAACCAGCCAGAAATTCCTGAAAACTCAAAAACAGATCTTGAAGCCTATCACCGATCCCTTTTACATAATTTCTGGTGCTGAGATGTTTGCTGCTTCTAACTGGATATGGCTAGCTAAGCATAACACAAATTGCAGAATTTACATCTGAGCAAAATAAATAAATAAACCATGAAGTGGGTTTACTGATGACATATGAATCCTGGCTTATTTGGGTGGAATAAACCATAATACCAAGTTATCATTTTCATTCTTAGGATGAAAACAAAATAATGTATGAACACTAGAATAACCTCTACATAACCAGTAAAAAATAGAAAATTCAAAATCTGCAAGCAAAATGTGTGGTTGGCTCATAAAGTGTTAACATAGAACAGCTCTTAATGCACTTCTACCAGTTAAACCCTCTTCTATAAAGGATTTGTAGCTATTGGCCAAGGTCTCTGTTTAATCTTAAATCTCAGTATTTTACTATTCCCATGGAAATTTTCAATGGCATCTTTCTACTAACTTTTATGTTCTAATTAAGTTTAAAAATGCTGGCAACATGCCATCTCAAGACACCTCCATTATAACTTGTTACCTTGGATAGATACTATTCTTCATCAATTGCCACAGAATTATTGTAAAAATTACAAGTAAGAAAGCTGTGTTTGCTGAAATGATTATATTGGCAAAATATAATAGGAGCCCTACCTCCTACAGTGTTCACCTATTAATTGAAATGTTGTTCAGATGAAAAAAGGGGATTGAATCACATATCTGTACATACAATCCATATTTTGCATGATCAAAGTTCAGAGTGACTTATTCCCAAAGAAAATCATTCTTCATGTACTTGATGAATATATTTTATTATGCATATTCAGAATCAAATTAGATGAACCAGAGAAACCCCTCATCTAATTTAAATGCTGATAGAGATGGGCTTGGGATAATTGTAACTAATTATGTTTACTTATTAAAACCACAGTCTTGAGACTACTTATAAGCTTATTAAATCTCACTGATTTTAGAGTTCAGTCTAAATAGTGATTTTACTGTATTTTAACCTGCATTCCTGATGATTAAAAAGAGCATTATTTATTTATTTATTTAAAATCAAGTAGCACATATTTGCTTGTGTGTGTGTAGCTTTGTAAGGGAGAAACGTATATAGATTTGAGGGATTTGAAGAGAGAGAGAGAGAGAGAGAGAGAGAGAGAGAGAGATTGATTGATTTCTATTGCATAAAATAACCCTTGCTTTTTTGCTATACTTTGAAAATGTAGCGTTGCTTACTGAATGTTACTCCAAGTCATTTATAAAAATAAATGGCAATAACTGTGTACTTTTTTCCCCAACCATATTGAGGCAGTGTTAATATGTACACAGTTCTTCATTAATTAAGGAACAGAAATCATGTTTTCCATTACATGATTCTGCTTTCCAAAATAAAATACTTTATGACAAGAACCTACCCAGGAAAATAGTTTGTAATCTGAATATTTGAAGGAAGGCAATTATTTCCATATAAGAACATATGTGGGGTCAAATCAGAAGTTTACTGGTCCAGAGGACTGTTTCCTGATTGGTCAGCCAGATACTTTTGAAAAGTCCACACACAGTATCTGATTCTTACGTTTATATTAACCAACAACTGTGATTCCTAGAGAAAATCCCTCTTGAAGCTTTCGTGGACATGCTTGGAATTCATGGGGAGGCTATCAGAAGTAGTAAAAAATTCCCATTTTGTTTCTCAGAAGCAAATTGTAATCCCAGGCTCCAAGAATGGATGCAATATGTGAATACACACACTACAAAGCCATGTTTCCTCCTTCCAAATCACTGAAAATAAAAAGGCACTGAGTGCCATAGATAAAACCTCTTTTTTCCCCAGGGAAAAAGCCAAACATTAATTCCACCCTAGGAGTCCTCAAACAGGGCTTGTTTTTCCCTTGGTAATCAGTATGTGATAAATCTGGTTAGAAGAAGTGGTTGACAGTGGCATATTTGACTGTATGGCATGTCACTCCATCCCAACTGCTGACTGTAACAGGGAATCAGAATTGCATGGCCCTTCCAGATTTAATCAGGAAATAAAAAATAAAAAAGTCTACGTACTGCTATCCCAACTACTATTGAACATAGGCCTTCCCAACAATTCTACCTGTAGTTAATTTTTTTTAGTACAGCTTTGGTAAGTAAGGAAATGCATCAAATGGCTAACCTGTTGTTACTATGGTGAAACTTTAATTTTGCAAGGCTTCAGAGACTTGGCTGTTTCCCTAGGCATTTGGGCCAGGAGGTAGGTAAGTTGTGTTGCTGGTGGGGTCTTCTGAATAAGGATGCATTTGTTTACCTTGGGTGTCATGAACAATTAGTTGTAGCTATTGTTTGAAACCCTGTACACAGCCCATAGTCACTGTTATGAGACTGGCAGCCATCTCCATAATTTAAGTAAACCAGTAAATAAAATCAGTGTTCGATTTATGTTATTTGTGTGATGATATCATCATTCACTGATGCAAATGTAATCTGTCAATTTGTACCATTTGCATGATGCAAATGATATAAATTGCTGCCTAACTTTGGTAGGCTGCTTGCAGAATCCACATGATGGATTGAAGCCTGATAATATTGAGATTTCAGTGTAATTCGTTAAGATATGCACAAACCACTTACCTTTTATAAGGTTTTTGAGAGCAAAAGCTATCTACCTGCATGGGCACTTGGATAAGTGTTTCTATGCATTTTGCTCTTATAAGTGGGTTGGAAATGATGAAACATATATCATGACATTGCATGCAAGTATGGAAGGGGTGGAGTATGAATTGTGATCTTGTGACAAACATTTCATAATTCTGATGAAATTTTCAGATTCTACACTCACCTCTGGATATTAGAAAATTCAGTTGGGATTTTTCTTTCTATAGGGGTGTTTGATGAGTATTCTGGTAAATCATTTTTGTTTGTTTTTGCTAAATTATACATTCTCCTTAAAGTTTATGAATACAGAAACATTTTTTGTATTTTCAGGGAAAACACATTCCCGAGAAATTATTTTAAAAAGGCCATGAAAATAATTGTTGTGACTCCAAGCATGTGTTTATAAACTGCTGCAGCATCAGGCCCAGCTATATATTAGTGGAGCCCATTCTCTGAATGTGTATATCTGTGTGCATGCACTGGGGTGTGTATAATCACAGTGAATACAGAAACCCTGTGGAATTTGAGATTGGTGTTCTCAGGAGGGTGAAACAAAATGCTAACAGGGTGGGGGAGAGAGCGAAGTGTGGAAGCAAAATTTCTCTGTCATTTTATTAATCTTTTTAGATTTTCATTACATTACATCTGACTTTTTTTTAAAGTAACACTACTTGTGATTCTTAGACTGATTGCTGGAAACATTTGCATGTACATTACGTCAGAGTTGGCTTTACAGAATTATGCTTTGTTAAGTTCTTTCCACAGCTAGTACAAAAGTACAAAAAGTTTGGTTACTGAACAAAGATTTCAGGACCAATTGTGTGTTGCTCCATGTGTATTCTTAATATAATCCACTTTTTAATTTTATATTACCATTAGTTCTGTAGAACTGGGTGCTCCATTGGAAGACCTGAAAGACCAGTTTAGGTATACATTGACATGGAGAAAATCTGGTTGCTAAAACTCAATAACTTGATATGGTACATCATATGTAGAAGTGCTTCATATGAATTCATATGAAGATCTAGGGCTACAAAACACACAGACAATTTTCAACTTCATCAGTATAAATAGAGTTTCCAGATCAGTGAAATATATCTTTTTACTCTCTTCAGCATTTGTCAGACCCCGTTCTTGAGTAATTTGTCCCATTTTTGACATAACATTTAAAGAAAGATTAAGATAAACTGAACAGGTACAAAGAATGATAGGGATGTTCAGAAATAAAGTCCTGTGAAGAGAGAACAAGTAGCTTTTGCCTTGAGAATGAGGACTAAAGGAGGTGATAGTCCTCTTCAAAAACCCGAAGAAGACCCTGCCCTGTTCTCAAACATCCAAAATCTCAGACACATGTAAGAGTCTTAAATTACAGGAAGGTTCCGCTTGAATATTAGGAAACATTTATTAAACATAAGAGTAGTTGAATAGTAGAACAATGTCTCATTCATCTTGTATAAATGAATACAGGTATTCTTTGACTTACAACCACAATTGAGCCCAAACTTTCTGTTTTTAAGTGAGACATTTGTTAAGTGAATCTTGCCCTATTTTGTGACCAATCTTGCCTCAGTTGTTAAGTGAATCACTGCAGTTGATAAATTAATAACCCGGTTGTTAAGTGAAGCTGGCTTCCCCATTGACTTTGTCTGTCAAAAGTTTGCAAAATGGGATCATGTGACCTTGGGACACAGAAAAGTTTATATGAGCAATGTGAACCAGTTGATCATAGGGATGCTAGAAATGTCGTAACTGTGAAAAATGGTCATAAGTCACTTTTTCAGTGCCATTGTAACTTTGAATGGTCGCTAAGCAAGCTGTTGTAAGTTGAAGACTATCCGTAAAGCCTTCAGCTGGCTTTATTATGCTGCACTGCAATTTTAAATCAGGTGTATAAGTACAACCACAATAAGTGGTGCAGCGGGCAAGGTTGTTCTTCAGTGATTCAGAACCCCTGCTTTAACCCATTGTTGTTACCATCTCCATTTGATTTTTAATTCCACCCCATCGTCCCACCCCAATTTCAACAATCATATCTGGTCATCAAATTCCAGTTTTCCCCATTGGGCTCTTTTTCAACTTTCCTCACACTTTTCACTTTTTTAATCTTATGAGTACCCTTTGGAACGAGCTCCCCGCAGAGATTCGGACCCTCACCTCTCTCCAGGCCTTCCGAAAAGTCATTAAAACCTGGCTGTGTCAGCAGGCCTGGGGTCGATGAGTTCCCTTCCCCTCTCGAATCGTGTGGCTGTTGGTTGTTTTAAATGCCCTGTACTTTTGTAGTTTTTGTGTTTTTCCCTTCCCTCTCCTTGGGTTTGTGCGCCGCCCTGAGTCCCGCTGGGAATAGGGCGGCATATAAATAAAATGAACCTCGAACCTTGAACATTTTTGATTTGGTTCTTTATTTATGGATAAAGCTAGTTTTGGGGGCTTGAGACAGAGCTTAATACGATTTGATGATACTTTCACCAGTATCGTCAAATAGCTGGCTTCACAGCTATTTCTGCCCCATTGACTTTGGTGTTATTAATAAATATGTTATTGATATTCCATTTAATCAGTATTTCCAGGCTCAGATTGATATAACTGTTAGGCAAGTGTTGTTCTGAAGCTTTTCATCTGAGGTTGCTTTCTGCTGGCTTAGATACAACAGACCCACCAAAATATCATTGTGGCTGCTTCCAAAAAGCTGTCTAAAGCAAAGTGGTGATGAGGTTACCCTGATACTCTTAGTTGCTAAGTGGCTTAAAGTAAGATAGCTTTTTTAAAGCAATAAATGGTATCTTTTTCTATTGTATTTTCTTCAAGGGGGACCAATTATGCTTGGAAGAGATCTCATGTTTAAAATGATTTTATCTTTTGTTGTCCCAGAATGGAATTTGGCTAAAGTTGAAAACAGCAGCTTCTTTCTGATCTTGACTTTTAGTGGTGTGAGTAGAAAAATAAAAGTTTATAACATTAATAGGCACATTTACCCTACTTTAGAATTCTGAAAGCAAGGAACATGGTATGAAGCTACTAGGTTTAAAAAACAAACAAAACTGGAGTTACTGAGAAAGAAATTCTCTTACTATATTTGTGAGTCATTTATCATATTGGGCAATCTTTCTGGAAAAAATTGTCTATTGTGTTAGGCATATCATTCATTGTTTATGGTGGCTTTTTTCATTCTTACTGTGCAAATACTTTTCCTCCATAGGCATTTGGCCAGCAACAAACAATGGTAATAATAATAATTAGAACATTTCCAAATGCAACAATTATTTAGTATATTCTGCAACATGTTGGGAAAAATACCCTGTTTCCTTGAAAATAAGACCTCTGTGGATAATAAGCCCAATCAGACTTTTGAGCGCATGGGCTAAAAGAACCCCTCCCCCAAAAATAAGCCCTCCCTGAAGATATTGCAACACAGCAGCAGCCATGAAGTGACCACGCTTGCTGCCTCCTGCACCTCAAAAATAATAAGACCTCCCTGAAAAATAAGGCCAAGTGCTTATTTCGGAGGTAAAAAGAAAATAAGACCATGTCTTATTTTCGGGGAAACATGGTAACACAAATCTGCTAAGGCAAAAAATGCACTCACTGGAAAGGAAAGGGAACATTCAAAGGGTTTTCAAAATGTGGATATAAAACTAGATAGATTTGAATATATGTTTTTGTGATAAAAGAGAAATTGTCTTTGGCTTCTTATTAACTAATTATTTATAATTATAATTGAACTAAACAATAATAAATGTACTTAATGCATCTTTATGAGCCATAAATAGTCTAGTGAATTTAATCAAGATCCTGCATGTCCCATTTTGACAGAAAATATTTTTTGCAATATGACAAACTGAAATGATGCTGATTCTTTTTAAAAAATAATATTTAACCCAAAGGAGCCCTTTAATTGCTGTCTCATGAAACTTTTCCAATAGATTATTTTTAGCAGCTTTGCCCACTTTAAAAACCTTCAGATGTGGTTGGTCTGTAACTCAGAATTCCACAGCATGAAATACTGCAGACTTCACCTGTAGTAACAGATAATCACATGGATAACTTTTGTTTTTGGCACCGTGATCAACGTCAGATATAATCCGTGTTGTAATGCACAATCTTATACTAAGTACATAAAAGCAAATCCTATTATGGTGGCGAGTTTGTTTGTTTGTTTTGGTGCCTTCATATTGGTGTTGAGTCCTAGTGACTTCCTGCAGTTTCCGAGGGAAGATTTTCAGAAGTGGTTTGCCATTTCCATCTTCTTCCTACGATTGACAGAGAGTGTTGGCCCCAAATAACCCAACTAATTGTGCAATTTTGTGTTAAGGCGGGACTAGAATTCAGTCTTCTGATTTCTAATCTATATTACACAAAATATTACACAAAACTGGCTCTCCTGTTTATATTAACATCCATGCAATAAATATTTCAATCTCAAGGTTTGTAATCCAGTTATTTCTGTTCTAGTTAGCTGGTTTTGTTAAATATTTTGGGAACTGTCCAAGCAATGGCAGCATTTACTGTATATTTGTGTGTGTGTGCGTGTGAATTTCTTTAGTGATCTGACCTGAATCTTCATTTGTAATAATCATAAAAAAGTATGAGTGTCAGGCATGGGAATTACAGATTTGTAATTTCCACATTTCAGCTGTAGGCTTTCCAACTTTCAGCTGTAGGGTTTGATGATTAAAAAAAGATATAGTTTCAGTACGTGGATTATTTTCACCTGGCATAAACAGATTGTGCCCATGGTTTATTAGGACTGCTTCACATCAGAAGTACAGAAAACTTTACCTTTTTTTAAAAAAATTTGCAGGTGCAAAACCTGCCACAGAAATGTGACTATTGGGTTTGTAATTTGATTCATTGTTCAATTAATCCACTTTACTGTTGTTCAGAAATAAGACCTTTTTGGAAATATGTTTTGTAGGAGTAATATATAAAGTAGAGGCTCACGCACTGTGCTAAGCTCAGGGTTATTTATTTTAACTAATTTGTTGAGAAGAGCTATAATATCTGTCTTCATGTTAAGTGTGAAAGTGTGAAAAGAAAAAAAAGCAGGCAAAAGCTAATTTTTTCTTTGTATCTTTTATTGAAAAGTTATGAATTGAATCATAGTTTTTCTAACCTTAATTGTTCAAACAGAAGATACATGGAAAGCAAAGCATATTCCCATTCAGTGACATGCACAAGTTTATTATTTCTTTTATAAATAGGAAATTAGTTGCAGCTTTAGAACTAGGTATTACTACTATTATTGCTATTACAAGGAAATCACTATAACAATTTTGGTGTTTTTCTTAAATTATGAAGCTAAACATGTTTGCACATTATACATAAATTCTTTGGAAAAACTGTAATTCACTATAAAAACTGTCAAATGTATACATTTGGTGAGATTTGGGCTTGAAACTTTCCTTGAAAATAAGGCTTTTAATTAATCAAGTATTTGGTTTCATTTTTCTGTATTAAATTGCTTGAGGCAACGTTCCTAAAATTGTTTAAGAATGAATAGTATTGGAATGCTACGTACTGAAATACTAGTTTATTCAAATTGAAGAAGAGGAGGAGAAGAAAGATAAGAAGGAAAATTACCCTCCATTTTACAAAACAATGTATTAGCTCACAATTCTGTAGACACCTGTGCTGGGTGTGACAGTCACACACATTCAGAGAAGCAACTGATATTTTTAAAAGCGGCTAGGCAAATAGCAAACTAAGTTATACAATGGATTTTAAATTTCACAAAGATTTGCAAATCTATAAGTGCTATCTTTTCAGCTTTTTATTATGTTAGACTTTAGAAACATCAAGGTAAAGTTGAAAGATAAATGTACTATAAAAATCAATAAGGCTTGTATTGAATAAACATCTTGAGGTTTATTGCATAGATGCCCTGAGATTTATATTTCAGTCTTTGATAAAAGACTTTGTTTTCCAGTAGAATCGAGGGAGGGGTTACGCATGGGTATTGCCACTGCCTGATTGGTCCATAGACTGAGGGAAATTTCTTTAATATTCCTCCTTTCCCATTGGCTCCCAGTTTCCTCTCAGTCTTTTGGTCCAAGCACTGTTGTTTTGGCTCTTAGGTAGGAAAAATGTATAAGTTCATTATAATTGATTATTTGATTCGATTGATTGGTTTCTCTAAATTCCAAATTATATCAGCTGCGGCCCCAGGAGCAGTCCTTTCTGCTTCGTGTGACTTGGGAGAGCCCTTTGAGGCATTGCCCTCCCACTATGCGGGCCAGGAGCCATGCTCTGATCCCCAGGCCAGCAGGGGTGATGGGCTTCAAAGCGCAGCTCCTGGGAGCTTGCTGCAAGCCGCAAGATTTAAAAAGAGACTCTGCGGGTTTTTCCCCGGTGCTGAGAGCCTCGTGAGAGCGCACGGAGATTCCCCAGTGCATCATTCCTCCTTAACTCAATTGCTGCCTTCTGCTGCGCTGTCCCAGATCAGCAGGGGGCCGAAGAGACTAAAGGATGAGCTGCGGAAGCAGTTCCACCAGCGGAATGCGGGTTGGGCCATTACTCCAACCTGTTCGTAGTTCCGAAGAGCTCGGGGGGGGGGGGCTGGAGGGCAATTCTGGATCTCAAGCGCCTCAACCAATATCTAGTTTACAGGCACTTCCAAATGTCGTCCCTCAGATCTATCCTCCAGGGGATCCGTCGGGGGGATTACTTGGCCTCGGTAGACCTAACAGAGGCCTCCCTTCACATTCCAATTTTGCCAGCCCACGGCAGGTATCTGAGGTTCTCACACGAGGACCTCCACTATCAATACCACGCCCTTCCCTTTGGCCTGGCCTCAGCTCCTCGTACCTTCACGAAAGTCCTCGTGACATTGGCAGCTCACCTCTGCTCCACCCCGGTGAGACTCCAATGTTATCTGGACATGTTAGTTCAGGCAGGGTCAGACTCAGGCACTCAGCGACCTTCACCTTACCATCCAGTGTCTCCAGTCCCTGGGGTTGTCCGTCAACTTCCCCAAAAGCCACCTCTCTCCATCCACACGAATATTACACCTAGGGACAGTGATAGATTCAGTGACAGGGATAGTCCAGCTCTCTCCGGACCGTCTGGTCAGTCTCCGCCAGCTGGCAATCAAGGTTCTCAGAATTCGGTCAGTTTCCATCCTGACCTTGTCTCAGTTACTTGGCAAGATGGTCTCATGCATAGGGATAGTTCCCTGGGCCCGCCTGCACTTACGTGCCCTCCAGTGGACTCTAATCTTATTCCAGAAAAGGAAGATGAGCAACTCCCTTCGAATTATCCGTCTCCCAGCAGACGTCCGGCTGTCCCTCCAGTGGTGGCTATCCCTGGCCCTTTGGCAGGGTTGCAGCTTCTGGGAGCCAGACAGAGTAACAGTGACAACAGATGCAAGTTTGTTCATTGGGGGGCCTTGATGGACTCCAGGCTGGCACAGGGTCATTGGACAGCTTCATATCTCCCCCACAACATCAATTAGCTGGAGCTGAAGGCAGCTCGCCTGGCCCTCCGACACTTCAAGGACTTGATTGTAGAACATCACATACTTCTCCTGAAAGACAATGTAGCCACAAGCCCACATAAACCGTCGGGGGGTACTCATTCCCGGGCTCTCTGGCTGGAAGCCCTGAAGATTGGTTCATGGGCAGAGAGACACTTGTCATCACTGGTGTCGGAACACATATCGGCACGTCCAACCATCAGGCAGACTGGCGGAGCCGAGCAACCTTCAACAACAGCGAGTGGCAACTCATACCCGAGTTATTCCAGAAGATCTGCCAGAGGTTTGGCACCCCGCGGATGGACTTATTTGCTATCCCAGTGAACTCACAACTGCCAAGGTTCTTATCCCGATTCCAGACCCGAACCGCGGAAGGCATGGATACCCTCAGGAGCAGATGGCCACCAGGGCTCCTTTCCCCGTATCCACCTTATCCCGGGGACCCACAGGAAGGTAATGACAAGGCGCACGTCATCATACTGGCCCCCTATTGGCCAAGGAGGCCCTGGTTTGCGGACCTGGTCCAGCTATCAGTATCCCCCCCCCCCATGGAGAATTCCTCGGGAGGAGATCGTCCTGTGCCAAGGGGTCCTGATCCACCCAGAGCCCCAGTGGCTCCACTTGACCACTTGGCACTTGACTCCTAAGGAATGCTAACCTGTCCTCCAAGGTCATAGCACCATTGAGGCCTCCAGGCGTCTGTTGACCACTCGAATGTACAACTCCACTTGGTCGGCATTCGTCAGGTGGTGTAACCCTCTAAGTATCAACCCCACCGATGCCTCGGTGGCCCACATTCTCGAGTTCCTACAGAAGGGTCTGGATGGTGGCCTCTCCCACAACACCCTATGCCGCCAAGTGGTAGCTTTGTCCTCCCTTCTCGGGGGGAGGGCCCTTTCGCCCTACCTCACCTCCCTCTGATTAAACTGTTCTTGAAGGGGGGGAGCAAACCTCAGACCTCCCCCTATACATAGAATTCTGTTCTGTCCCCCCTTCATGGCTCTTAACAAACGGCAGACAATTAATCTTAAAATAAACTTTCTTTATCAGTTCTCAGTTCAAACTGGCTTCGAGCCCAAAAATAACATAAATACAAGTCTCCGACAAGAATGCAAAACAAAACTCTTACAAGCAATGCACTTCTTCCAAAGTCTCCACGAATCAGGGTTACATGAAACACCCAAGCACTTATCCAAGTGTATCTTCCATAAATCACAATTAATAATCAAGCAATGTTGTACCAAACAAGGAACACACGAAGGAACGTTGACTCCTGCGACTAGGGCGTGGAAGCATCCATCCTTTTATCTCCAAACTTGCCTCTAACCAGTCCCAGCTGCATAATGAATCTTGTATCCCAAAAAGACTCACAGCAGACATCTGCTGAGTCACAACAGATTTCCAACCTGGGACCTGCCCCTTGTCCTCCATGCTCTGACGGGAGCCCTGTTTGAACCCCTTTGAACGGTCCACCTTCAATTTCTTTCCCTCAAGGTGGCCTTCCTAGTCGCAGTCACGTCGGCCAGACCTGTTTCGGAACTGGGCGCCCTGTCCTCCAAGGACGATATCTGCCAATTCCATCAAGATAGGGTGGTTCTTCATCTGGACCCCACCTTCCTCCCGAAAGTGAACACTCCATTCCACAGGGCACAGGAGATCATTTTGCCTAACTTTCGTCTGGCCCCTTCCCATGAAAGGAAGCGTCTCTGGCACCGACTGGACGTCCACTGCACCTTGCGCATAATACCTCAGGTGGACGGCGGGTGTGCGCAGATCAGAGGCTCTCTTTGTATCTTTTCAGCTCGGGTCTTTAGGAGCCAGGGTGTCCTTGGCCACCATTGGCAGATGGCTGTGGCAGGCCATAGTGATGGCTTATGAGGCATCCGGTCAGGCCCCACCAGCAGGGATCACAGCCCATCCCACCCGAAGTGCTGCTACCACTGCAGCATGGGCTACCAGGGCCCCATTTGAGGACATTTGCCGGGCGGCCGCTTGGTCATCCCCGACCTTGTTGATGCAGCATAACTACCTTGTGTCTTGTTGCTGTGCTCAATCTTGCCATGACATGAAACTGTCTTTCATAACCTCACCTTGGTAGCAGAGTTTGGCTGTCCCTCACCCAGTTTTATGCCTCCTACACAGCTGTTTCTGCTTCAGTTCATGACTGGGTTTCAACATACGTGTGACATTGATGATCATTAGCACCTTTTTGGTATAATTGGTTGATCATATACCTGACTATAATCCGGAAGTAAGTGTATGAGAATGGATGCTGATTTGAAGGCAAAAGGCCAAATATTGATTTGATTTAGATTTTTCTTTTGTTTGCTCACTTTGCATTTTGAAAATTGACAAAAATAAACAATCATTATTTATATTTCTTCAAGCATTCTTTGTTTACAGCATTTTTTCACACCTGCCTGAAACTTTTGCACAGTATTGTAGGTCAAAATGAATTGGTCTCAAACTCTTACAACTCATAGCGTTTTACCCCAACATGATATCGTTCAGTTGTATTTGGACTACAGCTTTCCAAATTTAACAAGACTGAGATTTCTAGGAATTGTACTTCCAACTGGGTTATTATACAGTATATTAAGTTAGAGAAAGTTAGCATATGGGATCCTGGAGGAATCCAGTTTCCAGTTGCAGTATGGTAAGAGTGAGTTAAGACCATAATCATACTGTTTCCACCTTTGTTTTCATCCTAAAACCCTGTTGTTAGTTTTCCAGAGATTTAAACAGAAATATTAAACGTTTATTCTCACAATGAGCTTTTTCATTATTTAGAATTGGTGTTCAAAACTCCCATTACTAAGCAAACATTGTTAAATTTCTTCCCTAGCTCTGTGGAGAGTCAAGGCATTGAAAAACACTTGAAATATTAGGTGCAGTTAGAGAGCTACTGTTAAAGTAAAACTTTACTGAGTTAATATTGCATTGTGCTTTTAAGTACATATTTAGTTTGGATTAATTATAAGTATATATTTAGTTTGGATTTAGTTTAGATTAGCTTTTTTTCTTCAGCATATTATGATATTTAATATTTTTCTATTTTATATGTATTTATTTATTCTACATAATTAAAAGAAATACATCTAATGGAGAGGTTCCAGAGTTGTTTATCAGCTGCAAATGAACTCTGATATGACATCTGCATTTCTTATTGCCACAGTTAGTTCATTTTAAACCTTATATTTTCCTCTTTTTTCATAAAGTGACTCAAATTGATGTACATTGGATTTCTAAATAGTCTCCCATTTATATTGTGTGTGACTGATTCATCCATTATAACTTATAGCTATAATCTCATATAAGTCTGTGGCAGGGGTGGGTTGCTGCCGGTTCCCGCCGGTTCTCACGAAACGGTTGGTCACTGGATCCGGAAGTAAGCCTGCCCCGCCCCCAGCCCTGTATACCCATCCTGACCGTACGGTATTTTGACCCTTCTGTCTCCCCGTTGCTCAGAAAAGCAACTTCGGGAAGGTCCTTTGATAGCAGGCAGGTTCTAGGACGCCTGCCGCCACCAAAGGACCTTCCCGGAGTTGTTTTTCTGAGCAACGGGGAGACAGAAGGGACAAATTACTGTCTATTTTCCCCGTGCTCAGAAAAGCAACTTTGGGAAGGTCCTTTGGTGGCGGCAGGCATCCTGGAGAGACAAACAGACACATACAGAGAGAGAAAGAGACAGAAAGAGAAAGAAAAAAGAAAGAAAAAGAAAGTGGGAGAGGAAGATGAAAGAAAGATAGAGAGATAAAGGGAGAGAGAGAGACAAAAGGAAGGAAGGAAAGAGAAAGAAAGAAAGAAAGAAAGAAAGAAAGAAAGAAAGAAAGAAAGAAAGAAAGAAAGAGAGAGAACTTATGACCACAACTGAGTCCAAAATTTTGGTTACTAAGCAAAAGTGTTGTTAAGTGAGTTTCAGCACATTTTTCAAATTGGCCACGCCTACATGGTCACATGACCTCTGAGCCACTCCCACAAAACAGGCCACACCTACAGAATAGGTTCTAAAAAAAATTGAAACCCACCACTGGTCTGTGGACTGATGGATGCATTTTGAATATTAAGAATTCTTTTTTTTTAAAGATTGCTACCGTGGGGACTTGCCTGTTCATAAAATGGCTGCTATGATGAAATGGGGAGGTGGTTCTTCATCACCTACTTTCTCCTTTGGGATGTTTCTTATCACCCCACTTTATTTGTGCCTTTTCTTTCTGTTTTTTTTTTTTTCATTTTAACTCAAAACTTTGGGCTGCAGCCTTTCAATATTTTTTATTTTCTCACTGCTAATGTGACATTTTTGAAAATAAAAATAAGGCTTTGCCTCATGTCTGCTTCCTAAAATTAAGGGTTTTTGGGGAGGGATGGAGGGAGGGATAAGAGTTGAAATAATTTTTGGAGGAAAACGTCAGATGGAGGAAGATGTCATAATGATGACTACCTGGTATATTTTTTCTCCAAAATAAGACTCATTTAAGTCAACAGTACTTATTCCTGGGTAAATATACATAGGATTGAATTGTAAATATATTCTCCTGGGAAAGTTACTATAATGATAATAGTAAGAATGATCCAACAAAATTATCTTGGGTTTAGAAGAACTAAATTACCCCCCCCCCCCCCAATTCATGTATTAAAGGCAGTTGAATGCAACTTTTTCAGTTTCAGAAGTCGAAACAAGATGAGGGTTTTCAGAATGTTTTTTTTTTGTGGTTAATATTTACTTAAATTACAGAGACATCCTGTATTGCCGTTAAAAATGCATAATACCCATTTAAAGCATCAAGTTGATTTTCTTGTGGAAAATGTTTCCTCAAGAAACATTTGATTTACATCAATTTGTTTAGTGATCAAAGTTACAAAGGCACTGAAAAAAGTAACTTAAGACCCATTTTCACACTTATGACGGTTGCAACATTTCCATTGTCATGTGATCCAAATTCAGATCCTTAGCAACTGACTCATATCTATGACGGTTGTAGTGTCATGTATTCACCTTTTGCAACTTTCTGACAAGCAAAGTCAATGGGGTAAGCAGATTCACTTGACAACTCTGTTACTAATTAAAAACTGGAGCGATTCACTTAACAGTGGCAAGAAAGGTCATAAAGTGGGACAAAACACACCTAACAACAAGCCCATAAGTATATATTGTATTATTTCTTTAGGTCTGTTAAAGTTTCATGGATGATAAATTAAGCACCAGTTTCTTACCTAAAAATTTTGGCTTTCCATTTAAAATGTTTTATGTTGGATAATTTAAAACCACTTGATGACAGCAACTTTAGCAAGAACTGGGAATGGCAACAAAACTGGAAATGTGGTTGCTCCATGTTAGTGCTTTTGTGAATATTGACAGTTTCTTTGGTAAGTTTAATAAAAATGAAAGGTTTAAGAATGCAGCCTTGGGCTAGTCTAGGGTTGTGTTATTATTTTTTCATGCTCTTCTGTTCATATTGGCTCCGTGAAAGGTTTATGCTAGTAAGACAGCACAAATAGATGCAAACTCCTAGGTTTCATAGACTTGGGATAAATAACCTTGCCTGGATCACCTTTGTTGTTTTTCAGGAATTGATTTCTAGAAAAAATAAATCACACCTATTCCTAGCTGGCAAGGACAGTGTGAGGACAGTGTGTATTGAAACTGAGAGAGAAGAAATAGTTTAGAAAATATTTACTGACATTTGTTGTTACTTCCTAGCATAAAACAAACTTGTAGAGGAAAAATATTTTGAGAACATTATTAATAATATATGATCAGAGCTTTTCTTTTTGTCCTTCATTATGAATGTGTAATATTGAAATTCCATGGACATAATTCAGCATTTCCCACAGAAATAAGCCAGGCTTGATTTCTATTCTATAGAAATCATTATTACACAGCTTTGGAAATCCAAAATAATCATCTTGGTTTTTACATGTTATTTGTTGTATAGAAGATTCCTTTTCAGATAGTTTTATCTTCTTTTAGAAAAAAACCATTGACTTATGTTACTATGGAAAATAGTATGTTTGTGCAAATAAATGTATGTATCTGCACAAATATATGGCAGAGGTGGTATTCAGCCGCTTCGCACTGGTTCGCATGAACCAGTAGTGGAAATTTGGCCTGAGTCGCCAAACCAATAGCGACTGCTGACTGGCCATGCACCCAAACTGGTCGCCCGGTTGCCGCTCGCTTGCCCCCCCGCTCGACGTTCGCTTGTCCCACCCGCTCAACACTCGCCCTGCCCACCCACTCGATGTTCACTTGACACTTGCTCACCCCGCCCACCTGATGCTCGCCCATCCCAGCCCTATATATCTTGTCTTCGCTTTGCCACGCATCCCAGCTACTCACCTCACCAGTCGCCCCCGCGCCTTGCCTGCTCTGCTCAGCTCACCAAAGGTAAGTAAGCATGCCGTATGCTTTTCCTTTGTCTTGGGTTGGGGGCACCAGGGATGCACCGTTCTCCAAGGCCTTGCCCCGGAGCCACTACTTGCTTGCCGCCCATTAGCTCTCCGCCTTGCTCACCTACCTCCCGTTCCAGGCACCTTGGTGGTAGGGGGACATGGCGAGGCTCAGATGCCTTTCGCGGGAAGCCTCCAGCAGCCACTGGTCATTTTCAACTTTCTTCTGAGCAACTCCGCTACAGCATCCTCTGACACAGCAGGCCATTCTCCTGGCCGGGTCTGGCGGGTGGCTGCAAGTGGCACCAGCAGGCAATGGAGTGTGCGTGCGCAGCCAACACAAAGAACAGGACGGCAACGATGGTCATGGGACAAATCCCGTGACCATCGCTGCCATTGTCACCCTTTTTGCACCGGCCGTGGGCACATACACACCATTGCCTGCTGGTGCTGCTCACGGCCAGCTGCTGGACCCAGCCAGGAGAACAGCCTGCTGCCCAGGATGGCATCACAGCAGAGCTTCTTGGAAGGCAGCTGCCACCCTGTCTTTAAGGTACTTCGACATGCGGGAGAGGGGGGACCATAAAGAGACAAGCATCCGCAGGAACTGCCTTCCGAGCAGCTCTACTGCAAAGGGAGGCAGAAAAGTTCGGCTTCTCTCTACCGCAGCATTTAACGTGGCTCATGTGATGAGAAGGAGGCGAGAAGCAGCCAGGTTGAACGCTAGAAGACTTGGCCAAACTTTTCTGTGGATTCTGTGGGCATGGTTTGGGTGGGTGTCTCTTGACAGGGTGATGCTGCCCAATCGTGACATCGAGTTGGCCACCCCCACTCGGTCACATGACCCCCCCAATCAAACAGGTAGGGAAAAATCTTGAAACCCACCACTGATATATTCATATTACACACACACACACACACACACACACACACACACACACGGGACTTTTGGTGAGAAGTAGCGCATTCTGGTCTCTTCAACTGTTTCCTAAGGAGAACATTGTGGCAAGGGGTAGGATATCAATCCTGGTTTTACACAGTTAAATAAGGAAAGGTTGCCTCTTATTTGTAGATCAGAGAAAATTGGAACTGTGGTGTGTATGGAAATACTGGTTTTCTTTGGGTTTTTTCCCCCCAACTGCTTTTTGTTTCGTGTTTTACCTTTTAGGTTATGAACCTTATAATGGGAACTTTCTTACTATTTGTAAATCTTAAGATAGAAAAGGAATTCAGTTTGATTTAAGAGGTGAATTAAAATGTTTTTCATCAGGATAGAATTTGGTGGCTCCAAATGTTGCTGAAAAAGCAGTGCTAAAACAAAACTGAAACAAACATAAAAATATATATAATGCATCCAAGCAAAAATAATCATTGTCATAATCTTTACAGAGTGGGTTTATTTAATATTTGGGGCCAATATTATATACCTATGTAAATATCATGAACTCTTATCAACTTGTGGCTGTTTTTCATAACCTGTCTGCACTTTATTTCTTTGATGATAACTTAGATATATGAAGTTTGAATTGATATGGATGAACCTGATGTCTAGTTTTGCATATATTTTAGCTTCCCCTAAATATTTATATTCTAATAAAATGGATTATGATATACATATTATTTTATCGGCTTAATACTTACATTAAAATATAACTAATTTTATCCTTGCTGTACTTAATGCCATAATTGCAATATGCCTCAGAAAAATAATCCTTAACTTCATTTATATTTTATTAAACTGGTAGATCTCAGGCCACTTAGTGAAGAGCCATTGGATGGAATTGTATGATTCAATGATAAGAGAAAATAATTATTTCTTTTATCACATCACAACACCTCTTACCATGTTTCCCTGAAAATAAGACAGGGTCTTATTTTCTTTTGACCCCCCATTTCGCTTGGTCCTTATTATTGGGGGGGGCTTATTGGTTTGGGGTTGCCGGGTGGCTGATCTCTTGTGAGTGTTGCTGCCCTGTTTGCACCGGCCACATGCGCACACACCATTGCCTGCCGGTGCTGCTCATGGCCAGCTGCTGGACCCAGCCAGGAGAACTCTGTACCAGAGTCTTCCAACAGCCAGCCCACAACCATAGAGCATAGTCCCAGAGCGGCCGCTGCTGGAAGACTCGGCAGCGGATCTCTGGAGTATGATGGTGGCAGCGGCGGCAGCGGGATGGCGGTGGTGGTGCCGCCCTGGTCCAGCCCTCAGGGAGAGTTGGGCATGGTGAGGCAGGGAGGCACGCAAACTGGAGGCAGAACAAGTGCTCGCGCAACCTCTCTTTCCAGCTGGGCAGAGCGCCACACTGCTTAGCGCCTTTGGGATATTACTGGGTCGGTGAGTGGCGCTCTGCCCGACTGGAAAGGGGTGTTGATGGTGACTGCTCGTGAGAGCAGTTGCCCGGTAACCCCCCACTCCAGCTGGGCACAGCGCCACCCACCAACCTAGCAGTATCCCAAAGGGGTCAAGCAATGTGAGCACCTTTGCCCCCCTCCCCCAGCTTCTGCGGCTTTGCGCCTTCAGTATATCACTAGGTTGGTGAGTGGTGCTCTGCCTGTCTGGAGGGGGAGTTGTCCAGGGTATTTATTATTGGAGGTGGGTGTATATTTTAGCCCACAGGAAAAATATGGCATGGTCTTATTATCAGGACATGTCGTAATTTCGGGGAAACATGGTACTAGCATTGGATCAGATTTCTAGTGTTCTGCCATTTATACTGAAGAAATCTCTATCCACATTATCAAAATTCTGAATAAACTAGGGAGTCAAATTCTACTTGAAAATAAATTTTCCCTTTTAATTTGATTTTTAAAATATTTTTGTACAAAGAGGCACTAATAAGCTAAACAAGATTAGCCGTGTTAAGCACTTGGATTGTAGGCCTTACAAGAATACTAGCTTGCCTGGAAAGTGAGAAAGAATTTCTGGAATAATGCAATAGCAAGTCACTTCTTTATTGCTATTAAGAAAGCTATCAAAATTTAATCCAGGGTTTGGTTGTATTATTTCTCTATAAATTCAAACCTGTACTTGGGAATAGAATAGGGTAGGATAGGGTAGGGTAGGGTATAATACAATAGAATAGAATATATAGTTCAGTGTTTCTCAACCTTGGCAACTTGAAGATGTCTGGACTTCAACTCTCAGAATTCCCCAGCCAGCGAAAGCTGGCTGGGGAATTCTGGGAGTTGAAGTCCAGACATCTTCAAGTTGCCAAGGTTGAGAAACACTGATATAGTTGGAAGGGACCTTGGAGGTCTTCTAGTCCAACCCCTTGCTCAAGGAACTATCAACAAAGAATCAAATACCAAGTGAAATAAGATCATCATATTGAATCCTCATTTTTTTTTCTGTACATGTTGATGTTTTTGAAATTGGTTGGGAAATCTCAACAGAATTGTACACTTGCTGATATAAGGATGCCACTGTGTTGGTAGTCAATAGTTAATATGCTTAATTAAAAGAGATTGCTTTAATTTTTAATTATCTGAGGCTTGTAAAATTTAAGGAAGGCTTCTCTCTGTATAATTTTACAGTTAATCATTAAGATTCCATAGCAAATACAACTGGGAGGTAACAGATTTTTATAGTGGTGTTTTGTGGAGTGCATTACTGTTAGATATCATGTTTATTTTAATATGTCTTTAAAACCTAGTGCCATCATGATGTGACATGACTACACCTTGCAAAATTCTGAGGCAAAGTCAGGTTGATATGTTGTTCTTTGTTGTTCCAGAGATGAATAATAATGATGAGTATTGTTTTTATGGGGTTATTAATTGTTGAACGTAAAACTATTTCAATTAAGCTGTTTGGAGTGAATCATACAATATACCTCAAACTTTATTAAAGCTCAGCATTACCTTATCCCAGATTTATAGTTGGTTGTATCCATATTTAGTCCATAAATTTCCAGGAGTCTCTCCTAAATATAGCCAAATGTGTATTCCAGCCAGATTTAGTGTCAGTATATCAAGCAATCTCACCATCGTTCTAAGATATATGATATATTAAAATATCCCTAATAAAATTTCCATATGTTCTGTTCTTAACCTTCTCAGGCTGGTTGGTAAATCCAAAAAAGGCCCAGGCCATTTCCATCCTTACTTATAGTAATAAAAATCATGATACATGAAAATAAATTAAGCTTTTTCCTTGTTCAGAAAAACAATGCACTTCAAAGAATGTGATCATTATATTTTATCTATTGAAGATGGGATGTGTTTTTCCTTTGTTCTGAAGAGGTTAATTATGAATGTAGCATTTCATCTAATCAGAGAGTTATGAGTGCATATTTGTGTGCTGTGTGTATACTATGTATATGTACAAAAGGTTCTAGAGAAGAAAGTATATGGTGAAAATAGCTTTTTCAATATTACACACGTAAATAATTATTTCAGTCTTGAGATTTCATGTATCTTATGTGGTGTTTGTTTTTATTTGTTACTATTGTTTTATAGTCCATGGGTTAAATGCTAAGACTGGCTGCCCTTTTATTTTTTTATATTGGAGTGGAAATGTAGTTTGGACATAATGGATTATTGATTGGTCTGAGAACAGCAGAAGCCCCAAGGCCTAGTCATCAATGGTACTTACTCTCCCATTAGAGAATGCATCACTTCATGCAGTCATTTGGGATCCAAATCTGTAGAATATAAGCTTATAATTGTTGATCTTGTAACAGAACAGTTTTTAGGGCAAGGAGCTCTTCATTATTGTGATGGGCTTGCTCCTTCCCTCTCCCATTTGCTCAAATAATAGTTCCTTTGTTTTGGTAGTAAGATAAGCTGGATCAGGATGTTAATGATGTATTTTAATTCATGCCTTATAGTGCTACAGTGTAACCCATAGAATACATTTCTTTGTCTCTGTGAAGACAAACATGACCAGTATACTAAAGCACAAAATATGTACTGAGTGGGTGACAGGGCTATGTTTCTCTATATATCTTGTAAAACCATGCAAGAATGAACCTTTTAGTAAAATTCCTTTTAAAAAAGGGTTCACATTTCTGCTCCATGCTTTCCCTTGTTTTCTATCCTGTGATTCTTCTCTATTTCTCACTGGCGAGATCTGTATTTGCTTAATATATCCTTATAGGTGTGTCTGTCCATGAAGGTTATTATTGGTAGTGCTGTTTCAGAAGCGCCTAATTATTTTCTCAGGAATTTTGGAGCCCGTTTTTAATACCATCATTAACTCAGGAAAGGGAGGGAGAGAAAGCAAATGATGTGGGCAAAGAATCTCAGGGTAAATCTGCAGTGTTAACAGTTGCAGATCTGAAAATAATGCCTTCCAGAACACACACACACACACAGACAAAAACATAGCAGACATCTCTTTGCACAGAATAAAGCAAACTGCCGCTTTAAGCATTTCTGGAGACTAGGATCCTGGAGACAGGATGAGACCAAAGTTCCCAGCCCTTGAAAAATAGGCCACCTAATAAGATTTGCAAAACTGCATCAATTCAAATGAAAATGCAGAGTCAGAAATAAATGGACTCAGCTCACCCTGAATTCTGAGATCAGGCACTTCTGGGGCTGATCCTGAAATGGTGCAGAATATTATTGAGCAAGTGTTTTTTTCACCTGCAGATTTTTTTTTTTTTTTTTAAGGCTTGGCAAAATTTTATCATCTTCTATGGCTTTTGAGGGAATAAAATCAAGGCAAAATCCTGCTAACTTCCCCAATGCCTATGTTCACTCTGAAGGACATATCCTGCTGGTATTTCCTGTAAAAGTCAAGGATGTCCTTACTATTTAAAGACAGACTGTTTCCCCCTCTCTGGTTCATCTTGCTACCCTATTGTCTCCTAAATGCTCTGCTGTTACAGAACAGTTGTGTTTAAAGGATAGGAGCTGAATATTTTTTAAAAAAAAACATGTTTCCTTGTACAAACCTCTTGGCATCACTTCTTTTCTGAAGAGTTTTAATTACAAAATAAACTGCTGTTAAAGAAGTGAAAGCTTATTTTCTTAAGAGATTTTATATATAACATTACAGCACATGAAGTGGAATAGATATAATAATTACTGGTCTAAAATAAAAGTATGATTTAACTGTTGCCTCTAACCTGGGAACGTTGAAATGTGGAGGCAACTTTAAAAATTCTCAACCAGAAAGGTTCATCTTCTTTTCATTTCATTTTCTATTCTGGCTAGATCTTAAGAGAATTCCTGTACTAACACAAACCATTGGTATGCATTATGAGCTGGTTATATGAAGGTAAGATAGAATTTGTCACGGTGATAATAGATATAGATGATTCATTGCTCATGGCCCTTTTATGGCATGGAATTGAGCTGTGAAGGACAAAACACCATGATAGCACACTAATATCAACAAGAGTATATTATTATCAATTTAGTCTACGTATACTTGCAGATAGCATTCTCTGTTGCTAAATCAAATGAAATATTTATTATTAGGGCCACCTTACACTTGCTGTTTGTCCAATGGCTGATAAGCAATAGTCCTAATTTCTGATTGAAATCAGTTACCCCGCCCCATGGGTCTGGTTCAACCTGGTTAGCAAAACACAACCCAAACTCAAGTCCTTAGTCTCCCTTTGGAAAGCCTCTGCCCATTAGGGTTTGAAGATGCCAGGAATCATCTTAAGCAATGTAACTGGGATACTGAGTTTCCAACCAGTTTAAGCCTAGTATCCAACTTTACAAATTATGAATTCTTTTCAAATGGCCATATGCCCTTATCTTAACTCTCTTTAATTCTAATTCTGAAATTCTCTTGGTTAGGTTGGATACACTACCCTCTGCAAGGGTAGTAATATAAAAAACATCCTTTTTCAGCAGTGCTTATGTACATGTGGAGATGTCCCTATGGAACAAGCCATATGTTCCTTTGTTGCTTTCTACTGGGAATCAAGGAAGATACATATCTCTCCCATTTTAAAGAATTGCCCCGGTGGACAGCACAGTGTTTAGCTGACCATGCTTTTGTCTCATCAGGCTTCTGACATCTTTCCAAGGATATTTTTTGCTACCATTTGTTTTATCCCTACTACCTGCAGTTGAAGTGTAGCAAGAATTTTCATGATTGCCATTGCTAATTGTATTATAGTTGCTATAATAATGTATTTTGTATACGTTTACTGTGTTTCCCCGAAAATAAGACCGGGTCTTATTTTCTTTTGATCCTCCGAAATAAACCCTTGGCCTTATTTTTGGGGAGGTCTTATTATTTTTGAGGTGCAGGAGGTGGCAAGCGTGGTCACCTCATGGCTGCTGCTGCGTTGCAATATTTTCGGGGAGGGCTTATTTTAGGCGGATGTGTTCAAAAGCCCAATTAGGCTTATTATCTGGGAAGGCCTTATTTTCAGGAAGACAGGGTATTGTATTTTATATGTTTTTAAAATAATAATTACATAATTATATGTTTCATTGTTCTGATCTCTGACCTGAAAGCCCTAAATAAAGCTTTGATTTGAATTATGGCAACAGACCAGAACAGAACACATTTCCATTACTGATTAACAGAACTGGATCTATCCCTGGTCTTAAAATCTACCATGCTGTTCATATAAATTGGTTAATATACTTCAGGAATAATCGCTTTGGGGAGATGTTTTACATAAAATATATCTGTGGCACATACTTTCTGGGAGGAGAATTAAAATTAGGTGGGGCAGAAATATAGATACCTTGAAGCAGAAATGTGAATCCTCATTTTGAAGTATTAGGTATACAAAGGTTACCCGTGGATCCATACTTTGTAAATTAGATGCATCTTCACCAACAGGGAGACAGGATTATTTTTTTCTTAAAAAGCAGGGTAGATTAAAAAAAGAAAGAAAGTATTTTTCCATTAAACGTGAAGCACTTGTAATAAACAAGTAGAAAGGTTCTTCAGTATATAAAAGAGATTGTATATGCATGTATCGATCATTTATTTGCAGGGCAGAAAAAAACAGCATCTAATTTTGAATCGGTACTACAGAAAATACCAGATGTTCCTCCTCTAAAATGAAGTTTTCTACAGATTTTAATGTAGCAAAATTGTGAACGCATTCCTATAACTTTATTTGTATTAAAAAGGATATTAGCAATCAACTAAGAAAAAAAATAGCCGTAGTTGTTCATTTAATGGGCTTGTTTATAGGAATTTTATTTAACTAAAATAAGATGCATCCTTTTCTGTATGTCTGCATGTTTAAGAAAACGTTTTTTTAACAAGGTTAGCTTACTGGGTCCTACAGAAATCCTTTATCTCTAGACAAACAAAATTTTGGCTGTTTTTCATGAAATTATACATGTGTATAAAACCACAGACTTAAAATATTACAGTTACTTCAAAAAAGGGCTTATTAAGTTGAAGCCACATGCACACTATTTTTTTCTTTTGGAAAGACAAATTTAACTGTTTGTGAGATTGATGATCTTATTTTTAGCACATACCAATTACATGCATACTCTGTATCCCAGTAACTGAACCTACTATTTCGTAAGTTTGTTTATGTTATCTTACTGAGCTTATGAAATATCCTACTGGTTTTTCTGAATTATAATATCATCCAAGTTAAAATTTGATACATTTGTGTGTACCAAGAGTTTGATTTAGATGAAAAGAAAACCTTAACAGAGGCCTGTCACAAGGGGAGTAACAAAGAAGAATGTTGTGAATGTGCTTCAAATGAAATGCTTTTGCATTTAGTAATGAGGTGTTGTGCTTTTGTTTTGGTTGCAGGTTTTGTTTGCCATTTGATTCAGAAACATCAATGAACGCTTATATCCAGAATGCTCTCAAGCTGAGAAGCAATTTGAATATAGGAATGAAGAGATAGAGGCTTGGTAAGAAACATCCCCAATAGAAATTTCAACATAATTTTCCACTCCTGGGCAGGGCTTTTACCTGTTGACTGATGTTGTTGGAATACAGATGGATTGTAGTGTAGGTGCAAACATGGAATTACGAAGAGCCTCCAGTCCTCACAGGATGAATAAGAATGATGTGGATGCAGACAAATCCATGTTGCACAGCTGCTGCATTTGTGGCAAGAGTTTTCCCTTCCAGAGCTCACTCTCACAACACATGAGGAAGCACACAGGGGAGAAGCCCTATAAGTGCCCTTACTGTGATCACAGAGCTTCCCAAAAGGGCAACTTAAAGATCCATATCCGGGGTCATAGAACAGGCACAATAAGCCAGAGGAATGACGTGGAGACGGTGGGAGAGGCCCCACTTAATGAGATGAAGGTCTTCGAAGGCTTTGATGGTTGCACCAGCCCTACCAAAAGCACCTCTGCTTGCAACAAAATATTGAATGGAACAGTTCCCTCAGAGGATAGCAAGATCTTGCTCAGAAGCAGCAGAAAAGAGGCATTGGCCGATGATGTTAAATTATGTACTGTTCAGTGCAACTTCTGTAAAAGCAAATTTGAAGGGAAGAAAGAGTTGGAGCAACACATACATCAAGTCCACAAGCCTTTCAAATGTAGGCTGTGTAATTACATGACCCTAAGACAGGAGACCCTTTTAAACCACATAGAAAGAGATCATATTACAACTCAAATTCCAAATGGGGAAGCCTACCCTGAGACTTGTAAGCCTGAGTCCAGTGCTGGAGAATTCCCTTGTGAAGTCTGTGGACAAGCCTTTAGTCAAACATGGTTCCTCAAAGCTCATATGAAGAAGCATCGAGGGACATTTGACCACGGGTGTCACATTTGTGGCCGGAAATTTAAAGAGCCCTGGTTCCTTAAAAACCACATGAAATCTCATGGCCCCAAATCTGGGAGTAAAAATAAGCCAAAAAGTGATTTAGAGCCCATTGCCACTATCAATGATGTCATTCAAGAAGAGACAATTGTGACTGGATTATCCCTCTATGAAGTTTGTACCAAGTGTGGAAACCTGTTTACAAATATGGAGAGCCTAAAAGCACATAATTCTGTACATTGTAAGTCTCAAGGAATTTGCAGTGATCCCAGAGGAGAGAGACTAATAGATGGAGATTTGGATTCATCTATAGCAAAACAGTTTTTCTTCCAATATCTGAACTTGAGGCCGTCTGTATGGATAGAAGGTGTTTCAAGGGGCCAGTCAGGTAAAAGAGTAGCTGAGCTGGATCCAGTCAACAGTTACCAAGCTTGGCACTTGGCTACCAAAGGGAAAGTTGCAGAGCCTTCTGAGTATGTTAAGTATTTAGGATGGGATGAAGTTTTGGCAGATGCTGATGTCACGTATGACAGGGATAAAAGGGAATATATTCTTGTTAGTCAAGAGAAACGCAAGCAAGACCAAGATTCATCCAACTCTTCCAGTAATCCAAAGAAGAAGAACTGCACAGGTGGCCGTTCAGAGAAAAGCAATAATGCACAAGCAGGGGACAACTGCATCCTTGGTCAAGATGACCTAGAATACAGACCATCCTCCCGTCAAAGCAGAAGGGCATCACAGAACAAGTCCACCGAGTGCTTTGAGTGTGGCAAGATCTTCCGCACATATCACCAAATGGTCCTTCATTCCCGAGTCCACAGGAAAGAACGCCGAAGCTTCAGTGAAGGCGGTTCAGTAGTTCAGCATGATAGATATGGTTCCAATAGTGAGGATGGTGATTCTGGATCTGTGAGTGCACCAAGTACACCAAGTTCTGCTTCTGCTCAAGAAGATTCAGTCACCTCTGGAATAGGTGAAGAGGGTCCTGAGGATAGTTCTGAGGAAGGAATACATGAGCCATCCCCATGTAAGTATCTGTAGGTAACTGCATTTTAATTCACAAGTCTTTATTTTGTTTTCTTTTTTGCAAAACTTTATACAGATATTCCTCGACTTGTGACCATGATTGAGCCTGAAATTTATGTTGCTAAGTGAGACATTTTGTTACGTGAGTCTTGCCTCCATTTTACGACCTTTTTGCCACAGTTGTTAAGTTAATCATTGTAGTGGTTAAGTTAGTAATATGATTGTTAAGTGAATCTGGTTTATCCATTGACGTTGCTTGTCAGAAGGTCACAAAAGCTGATCATATGATCCCGGGACACTGCAACCTTCATAAATATGAGTTGGTTTCCAGTTGTCTGAATTTTGATCATGTGACCATGGGGATGCTGCAATGGACATAAGTGTGAAAAATGGTCATAAATCACTTTTTCCCAGTGATGATGTAACTTCAAATGGTCACTAAAGGAACTGTTGTAAGTCGAGGATGACCTGTTCATGTTTAGTGTTAGTTATGGTTTAAAAAAAAAAAAAGATCTAAAAGCACAGATAGAATTTCACCAGCTGTTTAAAGTGGTGAAATGGTTTTTGGCCATGGATTGATTCAAGGATACATTATAGGTAGTCCTTGTTTAGCCAATTTCGGACTGGCAGCTTAATTGATAAGCGGTCACTAAGTGAAACCATCCCTTTGTTTATGATCTTACTTGAGATTTCCTTTGCTGTATAGACTTGTAAAGGTTGTAAATGCAAGGATTGATCATAACAATGACGTGCAGGCAGGGGAGGCAGGGGAGGCAGAGCCTCACCACTGTTATCATGAAAAGAAAAAAAAAATGTAAAAGGAAAAAGGCTGACGTAGTTGGTGCCAGAGTCACAGTGGATGACTCTCTTAGTGCTTAACTGTTTAAAAAAGCCTCTTAAAAAGTGTCCTCTACAGGAGGAGGCGGGAGAACCACGTGTCTCATTTAGTCTGACTTTATGATCACTCAAGCAGAGTTAAGCAAGGGTTAAAAGCCGAAAAATTCCTTATGTAGATGAGGCACATAGTTCTCTTTCCTCCTCCTGTAGAGGGTGTTTTTTTAGAGGTTTTTTTAAACAGTTAAGCAGAGTCATCCATTGGGGATTCTGTCAGCAGCTAACCCAGCCTGACCTCAGCAGCTCTTGCCTTTTTCCTTTTATATTTTTACATTTTCATGATGGCAGGCAAGAGCAGAGTTGAAATCCTGTGTGATTGTAAAAAAGCTGGAAAAGATATGTGGGTCAGAGGGAGGGGAAGGAATTCAAAATTAATGTAATTTGTAAGTAATTGTAAGAAATTTTTGTGTGTGTGCATATGTTTGTTTCTTCACTCAAGAGGGAAGGGGGTGGAGAGGCAGGGAGGGCAGCCTGCCAGCAGAGGCGGGTCTTTTACCCACCTCTGCTGGCGGGCTGGCGCTTTCTTTTGCTGCAAAAGAAAGAAAGAGGCTTTTGGCCACCCCACCGCTATGTCCGACATAGAGGCGTCCCACCTCTATGTCGGACATAGCGGCGGGGCGCCCAACAGCTGCTTTCTTTCTTTTTGCCTCACCAGCCATAAACCTCACCGCATGTCACTGGATCATAAAGTTTCTTCTTCAGCACCATTGTACCTGCGAATGGTTGCTAAGTGAGGCTAAAGGAAGATTGCTGGTAATTGTATTTAAAGCTATTGAAACTATTGAGCAGTTAGCTGGGTAGTTCTATTAGGATTAAAGTTTGACTATGGTTGCCTAAACTGCACCTTGTTTGGTGTTCAGTTTGCCTTATGTGAAGGAAATAATAGAGCTCGGATTCCATGGAAGAGTCAATCTGGATTGAGAATATTATTTATATTTAGAACTACTATATATGGCTAAAAGCAGGTTCCAGTCCTTTAAACTATCTTTATTAGCATGATAACTAGTACAAAATGATGGAGGGGACAGGGCAGTGCATAAGGATTGAATGTTTAATAGAACTAATATCTGGATTTGACCAAGTTCCTTAAAATTGTATTTTTATGGTGGTCAATTTCCATTTAACATTCATTATACTCAAATAGTAAACTAGGTGAGATTTTTGTTGCTGGAGTATGCCAGAATACTGAAGTATGCCTTGTGGACTAGTCATCCACAAGGAAAGGTTTATGTCTGTTTCACCTGAATGGCATCCTCCATTCCAGAAGCACTGACTAGGAAAGACATGTGTAATTAACTTTACCTTTGTTGTTGGTTTATTCTCAGCTATTTTCTAGGCACTGAATTGCACTTTGTATCAACAGCTCTATTTCTCTGAGTACATAACTCACATAGTAGATTTAATTACGTCAAAGCTTTTAAAAATCTGATATTATTACAGTAATCTTTTAATTTAGTAGACTTGAGTTTAGTGAGTTTCATATTTAATGGACAAATTTGTTTTTGGACAAAAATGGGTTTGTCCAAATGTCTCAAAGTAGTATATTTAAAACATTCACTGCTCCCCCTCATAATCGATATTCACTGTTATCGATAAAGTATTTTTTTCATATTTAAATATATTTTGGGACGCAAAAAATCCTCTTTGCTATAAAATGAACATTAGGCAGCATTGGAAAACTACTCCTTCTTAATTTGTTAAACTGAGTTTATTATAATATGAAAATTTTGAATTGGCAGAATATGTCTGAGCATTAAAATTGGAGTTCCAGATTGTATGGATAAATTACCTAGGTTTAGAATATATATTTTGGATATTTACCATAGCAGGCCCAACTTGATGCTTCTAAATGTTTTCAGAGAACCATTTCTCGACTTAACAGCTAACCCAGCCAGTAGCATGTCCAAAATATAAATATAATTCGAATAAACCTAACCTAACCTAAAATATATGGTGGTATAAAACTTGGGGAAGGTAAAATTCACTGAGAAATACTGCATTTTGCCATACTGTCCTCATCACAGATTTGTTGGATAGATTTGGGGTGCTTATTTTGCTCTAATCTATGTGATGCTCTCCATGATTCAATAATGATAATATTTAAAGTTTAATGATTATTTAACAATCATCAGTAAAATATATGCATATTCTTTTTCTTCTTCCGTTTTGATCCTGTGCTTTTGAAAGTTGTATTCAAAAAACTCCTAGACTAATTAATCCCTGTGGATTACTGCAATCCTTAGAGTCTGACTCTGGCTAAATACAACAAATTATTCTTCAACTAGAAGCAGGGTAAATATTTGAAAGAACACTACTGCGATTGCATTTGTATCATATTTTTCATTGCTTACTTCTCTTTGTTTATGAGGCTCTTTCAGATTCTCTTAAATTCCAGGGATTTTTTTTTCTACAGCTTGTATATATATTGTTAGTAGCACAGTGCCTTTCTGCTGACATTTCTTCCTCTTGAGAGTTAGATGATTTGAGTTTTCAGATTTTTATTATGCAGGGGGAAGCTAGAGAAATAATCAGTGCAGTATTGAGAAGTTTAAAATGCATTTTGAGTTGCTATACCAAGGAGCTTTTCTCATATTAACCAGTGACACATTTAAGCTGGTCAGCCTAGTTTATTCAGCCAAAAGCAATCATTGCTTTCCACTGAGTGTTAAGTACTTAAATCAGACAGCATTTGCAAATGTGTTTATTGCAATCATTTTTATAAATTGACATACACTTTAAATTGTATGTTTGTAATGGCTGAAACTTTCATATTTCATCACTGTAAATTAGCTTAATCTTCAACATTTTAACAATGTTAATATTTTCAAAAAAGCATTTCTCAAATCATTAGTAAGGTCAGATGTGAAATTTATTTTATTTTATGTCTTACTCCATATCTATACCTTAGAGCAAGTTTAGCATTTGGACATAAATGGATTATTAATGATGAAGTAAAAATATACTACCATCAGTTAACATTAAAAACAAATTATCAGGAAATATTGTGGGAGAAAGAGTTTCACGTTTTAAGGCTAAAGAACAGGTACAAAAAATAATTCTTTGTTCATTTCCCCAAATATTGATGAGACTTACACGTGTGTATAAATGTGTGTGTATGTGTATTCACACATCTACATGCAGACATTAATAAAACAGGAAGGACAACTTGTAAATATATATAAAAGGTTCTGTTCCAGTTGCTTGCTGGTCATATTATAACTTTAAATTAAACATTTATTTTAGAGAAATATTTACCTGATAAAATAACAATGCTGGCATCAGGTTTTGATTCCCTCCTCTGGGGGGTGGGATTTCGTAAGCTGTCTGGCACACTGGGAAGGCCTCCTTCCTTGCAACCACCCATCTAATTTAATTTGACAGAAGTACCCTGCAGAGAAAGAAATAATAATCTTCATCAATTTGATATTCTCGCTGATTTGGTAGAAAGTCCCCTGATCTCAGTGGAAGTTATAGTAAAAATATAAGATTGCAATGTTAATAATTAAATACACAGTTACTATCTGGCATTACATTAGGACAAAGTTTCTTGTCTAATGGATGTGGATTGTCATCAATAAAATAATGCTTATTATGTAGTCACTCTGGAATTGCGGAAATCTCATAGGAAGTTGGAGTCTGCCTTTCCAGAAGCAAATGACAACAGTCCTATTCTGTGAACTTTGGGGGAGAGCTTATTTTATATCTTGTTTCCTGTTTATTTCCAAGTTCTTTTTACAATGTTTTAACTATTTTCAGCGCATCACATATTTTGTCAAGGCAATGTGTAAATCAGCCAAGTAAATAAATAAATAATGAGAACAAATAGAACTGACCAAATTTAATTATGAAAGTTGGTTTACAAATATATTTTAATATGGCTTTGCTGTTTGCAGAGCTCAAAGTATTTCTGAGGCATGTAAATAAATTTTAAATAATTTGAGGGCTCATAAATTGAAAGAAACATTAAAATAATAGATTGCATTATTATGTAAGAAGCCGCTGGGAGACATTTATGTGAATAATTGCTTATCACATTTGTTCTTGGTTATGTGAGATAAAAGTCAAGAGTCTCTTATGTTACCCTTCCTATTTGCAGAGTTCATTGACTCAAGTATTGCTAAGTAGGTCAAATGCAGAACTACATAAACTTTATCGAAAAAATAAAATTCAAGATAAAAGTGTAACATGTTGCTGAATATAATAATTATAGCTAAATTTTAAAAACTGGTGAGTGGGATTAACTCGCTGCAAATTCAGCAAGCCAACATTTGAAAAATCCCAAATTGAAGTAAACGTCAATTCATTAGTTGCATTATTAAGTTTTTGCCCTGATACTTTTCCCCATCATCACAATGATCAAGTTGAATAAATATATGGAATATATTATATTAATCTTCTGCTCTTTCCTCGATTATTAGGCATTATGGTAGAATAGAATAGAATTCTTTATTGGCCAAGTGTTATTGGACACACAAGGAATTTGTCTTTGGTGCATGTGCTTTCAGTGTACATAAACAGACAAGATACATTCGTCAACAATCATAAGGTACAACACTTAATGATAGTCATAAGGTACAAATAAGCAATCGGGAAACAATATCACTATAAATCGTAAGTATGCAAGCAACAAAATTACAGTCATGCAGTCATAAGTGGGAGGAGATGGGTGATAGAAATGATGGTATAAGTATTGGTCACCTTTTTCCTTTCTGTTTTTTGTGGATTGGTTTTATAATTGGGAAGGGTGAGCTAGATTATATTGGCTATTGTTTTTATTTAATATAAATGAATCAAAGGAATAAAATATTTTTATTTGTTAAAGAAGTTAACTTTTAATTTTGGCCAGAGTCCAAAATTAAGTTCAATTTTAAGATAGTTATAATAAAAAGGAATTAAGTATTACAAAAAATAAAAAAATCTTACACAGATCTATTCTATTAAATTATTGAAACTATTAATGAGGTTTGTTTTTAAAATTAAATTATTTTACTTATAGCTGTAGGTTGGACAATAGAGATATTTTCTAGAGTTATCACAAGCTTGTGAAATTATAACTAGAGAGTTTTAAATGATTGCCCTGAGGGACCTGAGATTTTAAACAGATTAAACTAAATTTATGTTGTGAATAGAAATGGTGATTGAGCAAAATTTAGCTCCATTCATAGAATAATCTCTGAAGTGTTTGCTAGAAGGGAAGGAATAAGATCAGCATCTGTTTTGCTGGGTCTGATTGTTAGAAGGAGTGTAATTAAATCTTTACGCCAATTTACGTAAAAGGGGCAATGAAGAAGGACATGTGCTATTGATTCCGTTTCCTTCAACAGACATGGAGATAAATAATCTTTTATGGGTGCTAATGTAAAAACTTCTGTATGTTAGGTACAATATGTATTTATTCATTCAGTTTATATAGCTGTCTGTGTCACATTTGTGACTTTGTTTGGTTTACACCAGTAACAAGAAAGCAATAAAAAACACAATAAATAACCGAAACAAAATAATTTAAAATAGCAAAACCATAAAATATAATCTGTTCAATCATAGATTATAAACAGTAGGATCATTTTATGGGTTCATACCTCCACCAGATACCAGGCATAGTGGCAAAACCATGTTTCCAGAGCCTTCTGAAAGGTTACAAGAGTTGCTGCTGATCTAACCTTATGGAGGGATGATGAGTGCCACTGCAGAGGACACTCCTTAATAGGCAAAATCCATAACATGTGGGAAAGATTTTGGATCACTGCAAATTGTATCTCTAATATGTCTGAAATATAGGTCTTTGGACTAAAGTTTTGGCCCTGTAGTAAATCCAGGTTAATTTTTTTTATTTCTGGTAGAGTTTTCTGATAGCAAATTGTGATTACATCGGAGGTGGGTTCCTAGCAGTTCGCACCAGTTCGGTAGAACCGGTTCATTTCATTTCGTTTCATTTATTGAATTTCTATGCTGCCCAATCCCAGAGGACTCCGGGCGGCTTACAGAAATGAATTTTTTTTAAAAAAGAATTATTAAAAACAATGGGACACAACAAAGTTAAAAAGGAACACAACAGACACCCAATCAGAAGGGGCTGGACCTCAATCAAGGGTTCAACAGCCCCAAGCCTGCCGGAAAAGCCAGGTTTTAATGGCTTTGCGAAAAGCCATGAGAGTGGTCAGGGCCTAGATCTCTGGGGGCAGCTCATTCCATAGGGCCGGAGCGGCAACAGAGAAGGCCCTACTCCTAGGCGTAGGCACCCGTAGAAGGCGCATCCTGTGCGATCTTATTGGTCTGAGGGAGGTATGTGGCAGAAGACCGTCTCGCAGGTTCGTCAAATCTACCGAACCGGTTAGAAGAGGTTCCACCAGTGGACCCGGAAAGCAGGCCACACCTACAGAAGAGCTTCCAAAATTTTTTTGAAACCCACCACACACACACACACACACACACACACACACACACAGACTCACACAGAGAGAGAAAGAGAAAGAGAAAGAAAGGAAGAAATAAATAAAGAAAAAAGAAAGAAAAAGTGAGAGAGAGATGAAAGAAAAAAAGGAAAAAGGGACAGAGAGACAAAAGGAAGGAAATAGAATTCCTAGATATTTGTTTGAGCTGATTTGTTTGATCTAACATTGTCAATTTTCCAATTTTCATGAGTCTCATGCTCATTTGGGAAGTAGAAAAGATGGCAGTATGGTCTTCATAACATTGGTGGATAATGGGTTTTTTTTTTATTAAAGAGTTGATATAGAAACTGATTCAATTTATTGACATGAATTGGATGCATATTGCCAGGGTGGGTGGATGTATATTTTAGATGGATATTGTGATGAGAAGGACAGGCTGCTCTGAAGAACCACATCAAACATGCACTATGCCATTTTATGCTTAATTAGCATGAGAAGACATTGATAAATATATGAGTTTGCTGCTTTTTTGTCCTGATAGCCTGTTTTGGAGATTGAATTTAACACCTTCAAATCTTTAAAGGCCATACAGAGTTTATGTAGTTGAGAGCTCGCACATTACACATCTATTCCATTCACGTTATATATTCACAAAAGGAACATTTAAATAGTCATTATAAAATTAGCATGTAGTTTTGCACTTGCTTAACTCAGAAACAGTGATTCTTATTCTGTAAGATTATTAAAGAACAAGTGCTTTGTATGTTGATTAATGATATAAATGATATTATTGGCCAAGTTATTATAGTTCTTATCCACTTAGTGACAATAGTCATGTACAGATCAGTTAAAATATATGCAATATAATATAAAAACAAATAGTATCAGTAATTCTAAATGCAGCATATACAATCACAAACTTATCAAAATAAAACTGGCAAAATAATGGGGTGCAGTTCTTAAACCACTGAAAACGGGTTTTAGAATCAGGAGTACTAAAAACCCATTATATAGAAACATCTTTCTGTGAGACATTTTCCAAATAGGGTATTACCACTGAAAAAGCTTTGATTTCCATTAGGTCTCAAATGAACACCTTGAGCACTAAATAGGTAGAACAGAAACACATGTATTGTATTTTATGATTTTTCTGTACCGCCATAAGATGTTATAAGTTGATCGCTATAAAATAAATAAACACACACACACATACACACCTTGTCAGAAAGAATAATCTTTCAATTATTTGTTCACCCCAAAATATATCATTTGTTTTACTTATATATAAACAACTGCCTTATAATAGAAGTGCTCTGGGGAACTCGTAAAGCAAAATACATGTTTAACAGGCAATGTAAGACAGTGACAACTATTAAAAATTAAAGCATAGTTAAAATATGCATTATTCTTTTACACTTGCATATCATGTAAAACTCAGAATTGTGCATGACAGAAATGTGAAATAAATATATAATTAAATGAACCATATGTGCTTTTCTATTTTTTTTTTACTTTTTATGTCTCAATTTCCAAATTACTAATGGACGCTAATATAAAGAATTTATACTGCTTGCTTGATGATACAATATTTTCTAGGTAGTTAATATTTGTTTGTTTAAACATTAAAAAAACAACAACACACAATTTAAGGAGCATACTAGATCCCCTAAAACTTCTTTTGCCACTTAATTTCAATCTCAGTATAATGAAATGTTCTCCCATTTAATATATTTGTTTCCATCTGGCTGCTGTTGGCAGCTTATACAATAAAGTAAGTTGTATACGTGAACGTGTTTTTTTTAAATTTTGTTTTAAATTAGTAGCTGTTATGGTTGCCAAACAATCATTGTCGATGAGTATAGTAAAGAATAATATAGTAATTTTTAAAGTATCTGTAAACTTTTTGACATTAGCAGGTTTCTTCCCAAAAACCAAAACTGCTGGCTTAAACCTGATTTACTATAATAAGGAGCATGAATTAGCTTCAGTCTTTATGCCTATCTTTCATATAAGGTAAAAGTATCAAGAAGCATTATCAGTGGTATAACATCAATTAATGCAGACTGGGCAACTTCCCCTATCAGGAGCATATTTTTTAATACAGATGGAGATGTGTGTATGTGTGTGTGAGAGAATAAGCCTCTGGGGGTTACAGAGGCGTAGTTACTTTGGTGAGGATGAACTTTTCAACTTTTATGGTCTGGGGTTGTGACTGATTGTTTTAACTCAGAATAGTACATTCCTTGGTGGAAGAAATATAGATAGAAAATAGGGCTATCAAAATTGTTGATTCTCCTGTGTGCTGCTTGGAGAGTCCAAGCATGGGTTAAATTCAGTCTATTCGCCCAAGAACTGAGTTAATTCTTTTGACCACGCCTCCCTTCCTCATTGAGGGCCAGTTAAAAAACTCAGTCCAGCCCAGTCGGACGTGTTTTTGGAGAGTTCCTCAGTTCTTGGACGAATTAACTGAATTCTTCAAAGAATTAGCTAGTTTTTTCTTATTTTTGTTTGTTAGTTAGGGCAAGAAAAGGATAATTTCTCCTTACACAAGCTGAGGGAGTCCGGATGGACCGCACCTTTAAAACAACGGTGCTGCAGTGCGTGGGTGTTTGTCCGGCGGCTGCTGGCGAGCGCGGGGGGCTGTAGGAGGCTTTCTCTCCCCCCAGCTGTTGTTTTTGCCCCAAATCACTCGGAGACCTCGGCGGAGACTCGGAGAGCTGCGAGACAGCACCTGAGGACTCCGGAAAAGCGAGGCGGCCATTTTGGGTGCATTTTGGCACGCTTTTTCTGACAGCCGTTTCTCCAGCTTCGCGCCTTCTCCCTCAGTGCATAGATGCCGCGGAGGTGGATTGGTCTTCATCGGGGTGCCGGCAAGGCCTTTCCCCTCCAACGAAGCAGTAGAATGGCCTGGGAGAGGTTTGACCCCTTGGGGCATTCTCCTGTCTAGTAGCGATATATGCAAGACGTGCAGTCACTAAGCAACTCGCGCCTATTACTGGTCTACTGGCTCCCGATCTACCGGGTCCTGATCTACCAGCCCCCGATCTACCGGGTCCCGGTCTACTGTCTACTATTGAAAGTATGAAGATGGCAGACAAATCCAAGAGAGCCCAGAAGACTCCGTGGACACAGCAAAATGCAGTAAGCCGGATCCATGAGCAGGTGAAGGGTTCCAAAGGGAAGGGGACTCCTAATCTCAGAGGCGGCAAGGCCTTGTCTAAGGCCGAGGCCCGCAGACACAAGACCCTTGAAAAAACCTTCGAGAGGGCCAGGAAATTGTCCATTTCCTCTGGTCAACCATCCAGAGACACCAGCCCTGCACCCCATCCCCAAGAGGTTTTCCCTCAAAGCTCTCCAGAGCAGAGTAATTCTCCACAAGCCCTGGAGGAGATATTTCAGGCTTTTTCGCCTGCAGCCTCCCTCAGTTACCCTGAGTCCTCATCGATCCAGGAGGAAATTTGTCTCTTTGGCTGTGATGAACTCGAGGAAGGTCCACTCCCTTCTGGTCACCCCATTGGGTTGGAGTCACCAAGCACCTCGGCGGATGCCAATCTACCAGCCCACATTCAGAGGGCCATTGAGCAGGCCATTGAAACAGGCAAGGACACCCAGGCCAAGCCTAGCAAAGGGTCTGCCCCAAAGGCTCAGTCTGTGGATCCTCCTTTTCCAGGCACCTCTATAGCTACTGAGGCATCAGTCCCGGAGGATGATAATGTGGATGAGCAGGAATTTTCTGAGGATGAGAACCCTCCTCCTGAAAAACCTGCCTTTATGGGCCTCTTCCGCCCCTCTATTTTCAAGTCAATCCTGCATAAGGCAAAAGCCTCGACCCAACTAGGCGTAACCGTCCAGGGGTCCACTTATACTTTGGATTCACAGGATCCGAAAGAGGGTCTCTTTGATGAGACCACCCCGCCACAGGAGCTGGTCCCAGCGCCCACCATTTTCCTAAATGTAATCCAGAGACAGTGGGCACAACTGGGTTCCCTGACTAACCCTAGCGAGGTGGACAAGACTCTCTACTCGGTTGAGAGTAAATTCGATGATCTGTTACAGTTGCCACAGGTGGACACCCCCATAATTTCTCTTACCTCTAATTCGGTCCTCCCAGCTGACCTCCTTGAGAGACTCAAAGCTGAGGATAAAAAGGTAGAAAAAGCATGCCACAAAACTCACCAAGCGGCTGCTTGGTCCATCAGGGCCTCCTCCTCGGCCTCGTTCTTCACTAGAGCCTCGCTTCTGTGGCTGAGGCAGCTGATGGCACATCCCCCATCATCAGGGTCCAGGTGGAGGCATGACCTCAATAAAATCATTGCAGCAGTGGAGTATTCAGCTGATGTATCACTCAATGCTGCAAAATTTGCTTCTCGTGCACTTGCTTCCAACGTGACCTCATGCCGCCTGTTGTGGCTTTGTCATTGGAAGGCAGACATGAAGGCAAAATGGAAATTGGCCTCCGCCCTGTTTAAGGGCAGCCAATTATTTGGGGAGTCCTTGGAGAAGTTCTTAATTGAAACCAAGGACAAAAGGAAAGTACTCCCATCTACAACAAGAAGCCTGAGAAGAAAGGAAACTCCTTTTTTCGTAGGCAGCCTTTTCGAGGGTCGGACTTCTCTAACCCGGGTACCTCCTATCAGAGACCGTATTCCCAGGGAAATAACAGGAGTCAGGATAGGGCCAACTTCAGGGACAGGGGCGCCAATAACAGCAGCCTTTTTGTCACCCGTTTCGTGGCGGTTACAACAACCACTCTTACCACAGGTCCAAGTGACCACCATCTGGAGGCTCCCATAGGCGGACGTCTCCAACTCTACGCCTCACGCTGGGAGCTGATCTCCACGGATGCCTGGGTCCTCAACACCATCAGGCGGGGCCTGACCCTAGAGTTCCTTTCCTTCCCTCCCAGGACGTTTGTCAGGTGCCCTGTCTCCTCTCCTCCCAAAAAGGGACACATGCAGGCAGAGATCCACCATCTCTTACAGATAAACGTGATAGAACCAGTCCCCGTAGAGCAGGAAAAGAAGGGGTTCTACTCTATTCTATTCTTAGTCCCCAAAAGCTCCGGGGGTGGAGGGCCATCCTCGACCTTAAGGCTCTAAACCGACATCTGGCCTACAAGCGTTTCAAGATGCAGTCCCTGCGACCATCCTGGGTTGCATCAGACGAGGAGACAGACTGATCTCGATAAATTTCAAGGAGGTGTACCTGCACATTCCCATCTGCAGGTCTCACAGAAAGTTCCTCAGGTTCATTACCAATACAGGGCTCTCCCGTTCGGCCTGTCGTTGGCGCCGAGGACCTTCACGAAAATACTGGCGGTGGTGCGGGGCATCTATGCTCTCGTCCAATACGGCTCCTCTGCTATCTGGATGACATCTTAATTCAATCAACGTCCCCCAAACAGGCTGGCCGAGATGTCCAGCTCACCATCTCAAACTTGTCCTCAATCCCGATAAGACTGAGTGGCTTTGGATGCTGCCCCCGAAGGACAGCTTAGACAGTCCATCCTTAACCTTGGGGGGTGAAAATTTATGCCCCTCAGAGAGGGTCCGCAATTTGGGGGTCTTCCTGGATTCGCAGCTGAAACTGGAACATCATCTATCGGCTGTGACCAAGGGGGCCTTTGCCCAGATTCGTCTGGTGCACCAATTGCGGCCCTATTTGGATCGGGAGGCACTTCAAACGGTTACTCACGCCCTTGTCACCTCAAGGCTGAATTATTGCAATGCGCTCTACGTGGGGCTACCCTTGAAAAGTGTTCGGAGACTGCAGCTAGTCTAGAATGCGGCTGCGCGAGCGATATTGGGTGCACTGAGGTACACCCACGTTACACCTATCCTCCACGAGCTGCACTGGCTACCAATTGGTCTCCGGACGCAATTCAAGGTGTTGGTTATTACCTTTAAAGCCCTACATGGCTTAGGGCCAGCGTACCTTCGAGACCGCCTACTACCACATACCTCCCAGCGGCCAGTAAGATCCCACAGATTGGACCTCCTTCAGATGCCGTCAGCCAGACAGTGTCGGCTGACAGGCCCCCAGATGAGAGCCTTCTCTGTGGCTGCTCCGACTCTTTGGAATCAGCTACGCCCAGAGATCTGGACCATACCCACTCTCATGGCCTTCAGGAAAGCTGTAAAAGCCTGGCTGTTCCGGCAGGTCTGGGGCTGTTGACCTCATTATTGAGGTCCAACCCCGATTAGAATGAATGTATGTGGTGTTGTGATTTTAAACTGTTTTTTTTCTCTTTTTTTCTCTCTCTTTTTTGTAAGTCGTCCGGAGTCCTTCGGGATTGGGCGGCATATAAATTTTGATAATAAATAAATAATAATAAATCTCCACTCTACAACATCACAGCTTCTCAGTAAACCAGGAAAAGAGTCATCTAACGCCGACCACCCGCATTCTTCATCTCGGTGCCCTCATCAACTCAGAGCGTTGCCGGGTGTTCCTGTTCCTGTCACCAGATCGCCAGCACAACCTCACAACCCACGGCCGAGAGGCAAGAGTGAGGCAGTTGAGCCCAATCATCTCTCTGTTCCAGCTGCTGGGTCTCATGATCTCCTGCATCAACATTGTGCCTTGGGCTTGACTACATACTCGCGAACTCCAGTGGCTCCTTCTTCCCATCCAAAGGGCGAAGGACAGCAACTCCCCCAGGCGGATCAAGCTTCCTATGAAGGTAAAGAGGTCACTTCACTGGTGAGAGTCACAGGCAGTGACGAAAGGTTGCCTCTTCAGGGAACCTGATCGACTGGTGGTCACGATCGATGCAAGCCTCCAGGGATGGGGTGCCCACTTTCGGGAACAAGTGATGCAAGGGAGGTGGTTGCAAAGAGAGGCGATGCAGAGCATCAACTTCTTAGAACTGCGTGCGGCCAGGTTAGCAGTGCGCCATTTTCAAAAGGACATTGTGGGCCCTCACATGTTGCTCTTGATGGACAACATAGCAACGAAGGCCCACATCAACCACCAAGGGGGCACCAAGTCTAGAACTCTCATAGCGGAGGCAGAATCTCTAGGGAGATGGGTGGAACGTCATTTGGCCTCACTCAAGGCGGACCACATCTCTGGAGTGGACAATGTGTGTGCGGACTGGCTGAGCCGGACGACCATAGACAACATGGAATGACATCTTCATCCGGACTCCTTCCATCAGATCACACTCCGGTTCGGCCTTCCAGTGATCGATCTCTTTGCCAGTCCAGCCAATGCCCAACTCCCAAGATTCTTCTCGAGGTATAGCACTCCACAAGCGGAGGGAACTGATGTCCTGCGCTGCCGTTGGCCGGGGGGCCTCTTGTATGCTTTTCCTCCGCTCCCGCTTATCCCTCAGGTGATTCAGAAGATCCTGGATGAAGGAGCAGAAGTCCTTCTCATAGCTTTGCATTGGCCCAGGAGATCTTGGTATGCGGACCTGGTCAGCCTCTCGATTCTCAGCCCTTGGAAGATACTGCTGGACCTTCTGTCCCTCAGCCAGGGAACCATAGTGCATCCGGATCCCAGCTTCCTCCAGTTAGCTGTCTGGTCCTTGAGAGGACCTCTTGAGAAAGGACAACTTATCTGAAAAGGTCATCGCTACAATCCAGGCATCGCGTCGACCCTCGACAACGTGCATCTATGACGCCACCTGGGTCGCCTTTGACTCCTGGTGCTCCTCTCATGGCGTGGTTGCAGCTTTAGCTACCATTCCGCAGCTTCTTGACTTTCTGCAACAAGGCCTGGACAAGGGGTTGGCGCCCAACACACTTCGCCACCAGGTAGTTGCCTTGTCCACCATCTTGACCAGACACTCCACAGTTTCCTTGGCACAGCATCCTCAGGTGAGGAGTTTTTTAAAAGTGGCTTCAAACTTACATCACCTGTCATTCACAGATTTCCCACGTGGGACCTTCCGCTCGTTCTCAGAGCACTGACCAAGAACCCGTTTGAGGCTGTCAGTCTCCGTCATCTGACCCTGAAAACTGTTTTCCTCATAGCCATTACATCTGCTAGAAGGGTGTTGGAGCTGGCAGCACTTTCGGTCCGTGAGGACTTGTGCATTGTTCACGCTGACCATGTCACCCTCAGATTAGACCCGGCCTTTCGTCCGAAAGTGAACTCTTTGTTTCACAGGTCTCAGGAAGTGGTGATCCCTAACTTCTGCCCCCACCCTCGGCATCCCAGAGAGCACATTTGGCACAAGCTGGATGTGAGGCGTACAGTCCGCAGGTACATCAAGCGGACAGCATCCTTTCGTCGCTCCAAAGATCGCTCCAAAGCGCTCTTCGTTTCTTTTCAGCCAGGCTCAATGGAGTGGAAGGTCTTTTCTTCTATTATAGCTCGCTGGCTGAAAGCTTGCATTAAGTTGGCCTACATGCAGCAGGGCAAGGCGGTGCCATCCAGGGTGACAGCTCACTCAACATGAAGTGCTGCCACATCGACGTTGTGGGCAACTCAGGCCCCCATGGAAGAAATATGCCGAGCAGCCACCTGGACTTTTCCATCCTTATTCATCAAATACTACCGCATTGACTCCTATGCCGCAGCATCCTTTGGGAGGAGAGTATTGCAGCATATTGTAGCAAAGCCACGCTCCTTGAATGTTCCTGTTTCCCTCCCTGGGACTGCATAGCTTGGGTATGTCCCATGCTTGGACTCTTCAAGCAACGCACAGGAGAATGACCGTTGGCTCACCTGAATGGTCATTCTCTGGGCGCTGTGAGAGAGTCGAACCCTGTCCTGGGGTTTTCTCCTTTCTCTACTGGATTGAGGCGGCTGTGAGGAGCAAGTGGCTATCGGCAAGACTAGAAGAGACATTGTACACACGACCATCATGGACCATCGCCTTCGTTTTTGAACTGGCCCTCAATAAGGAAGGGAGGCGTGGTCAAAAGAATTAACTCAGTCCTTGGGCAAATAGATTTAACCCATGCTTGGACTCTCCCGCAGTGCCCAGAGAACGACCGTTCAGGTAAGCCAATGGTCATTTACCAACAGATTTCAGGGCCTAGTGTTGCAAAATCTTGGGACTGCAAGTTTAGTGTAGAAGGAGTCCATGCAGGATGTTAATTGTCCATCTCTGAATTGCTATATTATCCAAATCCAGGCTTATTGTTCACTGGTTATGTGTTTGACCTGCATGAGAACAAGAAACACTAAAAATCTGTGTTTAGATGTCATGTGAAGATTTCTGTATCTGGTTGGTTTTGTTCTATTGTGGAATAGGAAAACTGAATTAGGAATGAATGAATGATGTTTGAATGAATGAATGAATGAATGAATGAATGAATGAATGAATGCCTGATGCTTGCCTCCAAAGCCCTAGATCTTGAAGATGATTCGGAGGAAGATTCTGTGATTCAAAAAATGCAGCCCATGAAATCCTAACCTTTTTGTGACCACCCTAAAGAAATCAGAGAAGGTTGGGAGATCATAATCATCATTATGTATAGTCTGTTACTTATAAACGTAATTGAACTTAGAATTATGATCCTAAATCATGCCAGTCATTACGTGACTGATCTGTTCTACAACATTTGTTAAGTGAATTACCATTGTGGTAAAGTGAATCTGTAGCTGTTAGGTTCGTGAGATAGCCTGGCAGATGTTTTTGATGTTTGATGGCCATGGCTTGATTTATTCAGTGTTGTTGACGTTAAAATCAATGCAATGCCAAATACTAGTCGTGATAGAGAGTCACCTTGAAAAAAATTCTCAAGTTGATATTAAACTCTCCCTATCACCATTGACCAGCAACTGTGTCTTCCATTGTACCACTAGTCTTTACACAAAGCTTTTGATGTTTCCTGTTATTTCTGGGTTCTTGATCATCCAATTATTATGGTTGGTCATACAGTCAGCCAGATCTTTGGTCTGGATTTGGCATTTCTATCGATCTATTGAGTCCTTCCCAAGGCCTGGGGTAGGCCGTTCCTAGTAAAGCTGCCTTTTGCAATTGTCTGATTATTATTATGATTTTGTCAACCAGATGTTTAGACTGGATGTGAAATTTTTATCCATCTATTGAGTCTGTCCCAAAGACATGGGATAGGCAGATGATATTGTTATTATGTATACATTTAAAATTGTCTCAGCAGGACAGACAGATGAAGAAGTAAATATTGTCTGACCTTGGTCTTTTCTTCTTTCTTCATTTTTAATATATTTCGTCTCAATTCACTGTCTCATCTTTCTCATCTTCCTACTACCTTCTCCTAGAGGTATCTTATGATTTATGATTGTACCCTATGATTTATGATCTATGACTTACCACTTTGTTTTTTTTTAATGTACACCAAGAGCATATGCACCGGAGACAAATTCCTTGGGTGTCCAATCACACTTGGCCAAGAAGGAAGGGAGGGAGGGTTAAAATGCCATATCGAGGAGTCACTAACAGTTAATTTACAAAATATTCAGGGAAAAATAAACTTTTAAACTTGATGTTATTTAAGTATTTTGACAGAATGAAGAGAAAAGGAGTAGAGTTCAGGAGGAGGAAAACAATTCAAACCAGCTTGAATATGTATGTGTTTCTGATTCTTTGGGGACTGTGCATGGACATTGAAAAACAGAAAATCTCTCTCCCCCCCCTTCTCTCTCTCTCACACACACACACAAATATATCAAGATTGTTTCACTTATCAAGACTGTTTACGTACACAGATTGAAATGTTGGATGATTCAAGCATATATTTTTTTTACTGTAGTGCGGTATGGGAGTAGCAGCAAACATTTCGAAGAACTAGTAATTACATGTTGTTTTCTTCTGCTGTAACCATTGCACAAAATTATACTCAAGAATTGTATAAATCCAGCTAATAATTAAGCATCCATTATTTTCTTTCCTTCCATCCCAAGTGTATGTTTTATGCTTTGGCATTTAACTTGATTTAAACAAAAGATTTTGTTTTTAAACATAGAGCTTAAAGTTTTTTGGAAATGTGAAAAAGTTCAAAATTAGAAAAGTTCAGAAGGATTTATAAGAACTATAATTATGTAATTTGAAAAGAAAAAATATTTAATTTATGCCATTTATGTCAGATGTATTGGTGTGCCATACAGAAACATTTTAAAGTCAAATGTAGTTAAAATCACATTTAAACTCTATATAGTAATTCACATTAAATTACTGGTATTATTATTATTTTCAAAGTACCCCTCATTCTATTTGGTGATGGTGCAAATCTAATAACACACACACACACACACACACACAATGTTCAGTCTCGTGTGTGTGTGTGTGTGTGTGTGTGTGTGTGTATGTATGTATGTATGTATGTATGTATGTATGTATGTATGTATGTCTGTATATCCCCTCCTATATGAGATTGACAGAGTTTACAAGGTTAAAAATAAAGTATCCTTTGGGTCAAATATGACTCTTGATAATTTCATGTATACGGGCAGTTTTCCTGGCATTACTAGGAAAATACTTTTCCACTGCCTCTTTTTTGCTGAATTCTCAGTCTATCCTTGAGATCTCAGTGTCTCTGCTTATCTTCTGAGCTCAGACAAGATAAACCAGGTGCTGCCACCTGCTGAGGCACTAACAATGTAATATAATCTCAATATTAATAAGCATGATAATTGGAATAGAAAAGGAAAAGAAGAAATAGGCCTGGGAAACTATAAACTGAAAAACTCCCTACCCCATTCGTCTTACTCTTTGTCTCCTTGTGTAAAAATAGAAAAAAATAAAGTCCCAAAACTTAATTTTTGACAAATAAAATCATCAGGTATCAGTTGCTGCAAATCGGGTATCAGTATCCCTTTTCAATATTGCCTGTTAATTCTTTTAGTCAAACCACACACTTGAAAAATCTACAGTTCTTGGTAGGTTCTAATACTGGACAAGCCAAGAAGAAAATGTATGCATTTAATAGATGTTTATTTAATCCAGAATCATATTAACATGGATTGCTGGTGTGGCAGTTTCAACATATAAATATTTTGTCAGCATATCTGCATTTTTTTAAAAAAAAAGAATCCATATTGAGGCAATACCTTCAGTCAGATTTAAAAGACCACAATAGCACACAAATTGTTGAGTTTTAAAAGAGCTCTTAAAAAGAAAGCCTTTCCCAAAACGTGTAGCATTTTTCTAGTAGCATTTTTTTTTCTTTGCAAGAAAAACTCATAATCTATAGGAAAAACACTATGGAACAACAATGAGCAAAACACAGTCATTTAATCAGGTTTGCTTAACTTGATAAAATTTTAAAAAGTCAGTTAAATCTAAGCCTGATAATTTATTTTCAAGTTTATTTGAGGCTGAATCAGTCATTGAATTGTGGAGCTCATGCAATTTTTTTTTTCAGTAGCATATATTACTTCTTCAGTTTATTGAGCAACGTTACACAAATAAAAGGCCAACAGTGCACAGATGAGGAGAGACAGTATTTAAATGACAGCAGATTAGTTAGTAATCTAAATCTGAAAAACTACCCTGGATGATACTTTTTACTGATGGTAATAAAATTTGGTGAACTTGTTCAACCAGTTAGTTTTTAATTATCTGGGCAAAAAGGATAGCATAAATTTGGAGACTGACAGGCATCAACAGGTAATGCCAGAGAGACTATTTTTTTCTGTCGCTAGCTTTCATATTTAGCTAGTGCAAAACATTAAAATGCAACCAGTGATTAAAAGATGACATTATCCTGATGTTGATTCGAAAGCGCACATGCGCTGCGGAGAAGTTGCAAAGTCAGAGAGGCATGCATTTATGGCAGAATAAGCTCTCAGAAGTCAGAATCATGGAAACTGCTGAGCAGGAGATTTGAATAAAAATAGATTGCCTAAAATTGTTCTCAAATGTTTAGACAAGCCTTTTGGCAGGTTCTGAGAAAGGAATACAGGGAGGGGCTTCAGAATGGCATAAGTGCTTATTATCTATTGGAAACATGATGCACAATATTTCTAATATTTTTCAACTTTCTGAAGAAGCCACATAGAGAAGCCACATAAGAAGCCAATAGAGAAGCCACATAAGAAGCCAATAACTTGGAAGTTATTTCCTGTGCAACACTAATAAAACAGTGTTTTGTCCATTCCAAAGGGGAAGGTCACAAATGCATATAATCAACATAAAAAACAAAAAACTAAGCCTATATCCTGAGGAGCATATAGATTAATTTTGTGCAGTAACATAAGTGCCGAGGTGGCGCAGTGGTTAGGGTGCAGTACTGCAGGCCACTTTAGTTCAGTGGTTCAAATCTCACTGGCTCAAGGTCGACTCAGCCTTCCATCCTTCTGAGGTGGGTGAAATGAGGACCCGGACTGTGGGGGCAAGTTGCTGACTCAATTTGCTAAAAAATTTGTAAACCGCTTAGAGAGGGCTGAAAGCCCTATGAAGCGGTATATGTCCAATAAATAAATAAATAAATAAATAAATAAATAAATAAATAAATAAATAAATTTGATCAGATTCTGGGACATGTGCTCCTAGATCATCTGGAAAACACAGTGTAGGGAAGACTACTTTATACTATCTTCTGCAGTAGAAATAAGTCTGTAATAGAACATTTTGTATTTCCTAGGTATGGGCTTTCTGAAGAGATGAATATTGCAAAACATTCACATGAAAAAGACAGCAAAGAGATAATAAATGTATTTGACTAAAGCTCCACAAAACTTTGACGAAGACCCTATTCAACTAAACCCATAGCCGCAAACCTATATATGTGTTTATTTATGCAACATTCATTACAACAGACAAATAGAAGGGACTAGGGTCCAATGTTAGATATAAAAAAATAGGATATAAAGTTAGCCTCTTCCTAGATCCAGCAACATAAATGTGACAATTGCTTTCAATTAGTAACAGGTTTGAGTCTTAAGTATTAGAAAAAGCAAAGAAATATTGTTTATTTTTATCTGTTGTGTCTCAGGTTATTGCCAAGAAAAACGGTAAGAATATGAATAGGAGTTAATGTTCGCAAAACATTTGTACATCCAGTTAAGATTTTGAGAGCTAAGGTTTAATTGGGAAACTTAATTGTCACCTAAGAAACTATTTTTCTTATCTAATTGCATTTTAAAAGGGAATTTTGTCATAAAGCCAAATACTTTTTGTTGTGCTGTACTTTAGTTCTATTAAAATAAAATTTCATAAAGTATACTTTTAATTTTGTTATGGGTATAATTGATGTACGTTTATAAAAAAATGGGAATTTTTGCTGATGTATTAGAAAAGTAAATAAATGTCTTTTTACTCCCTTGGCAGTTATCCCACAATCAGTTCAACAATACTGATATTGAAAATTAAGGGATTACAACTTTGGGTGGTAGAAGAAACTGAAGTAACAGATGGTTGCTAAGAAACAAAAGGCCTCTATTAGCCAAATAGAAAAGAATAAGTTAAAGGCAAGAAGGAGAAGACTAGAATTATGCATGGCTACAGTGATCTTTGTTAAATCACTGTACATGGTTATTCTAATTCATTCCATTTCTAGAAGAGGGGAATGCATTCAGACTTGCAAAATTCTGTTAATATAGTACTAGAGGCAATCCTTGACCTCCAACAGCTTATTTAGTGACTGTTCAAAGTTACAACGGCACTGAAAAAAGTAAGTTATGACCATTTTTCACACGTATTACTCGTGGCATGACAAAACCGCGCTCCACTAAAGCGCGCCCGATTAAACCGCGTCGCTGACGTCATCAGCAGGGCGACAACAGCGACCGCGGAGAAAAAAGGGCGCTTTAAATAGCGCTTTGAAAGCAAGCCGATTCAAGTTAAGGTTAGGGTTAGGGTTAGGGTTAGGGTTAGGTTTAGGGTTAGGTTAAGGTTTAGGGTTAGGTTTAGGGTTAGGTTAAGGGTTAGGATTAGGTTTAGCGTTAGGTTTAGGGTTAGGTTTAGGGTTAGGTTAAGGGTTAGGTTTAGGATTAGGTTTAGGGGGTTAGGTTTAGGTTTATGGGTTAATTTTAGCTTTAGCGTTTATAGCGTGCTTTTTTCATCGCGCTGTGATGACGTCAGCTACGTGGTTTCGTCGAGCGCGCTTTAGTCGAACACGGTTTTGTGGTGGAACCGTATTACTATTTCAGCATTCCCATGGTCACATGATCAAAATTTTATTTGCTTGGAAGGCTTCATGCCTTCCTTGACCCAGAAGAAACCAGCACATAACCAAATTTGTGAGGGCATCCCCATTGCCTTGACCCTTTTAGGAGAGGCTGATGAGGGTAATTGAGGCTGAAGTCTTAACATTCATTTGTCTGGAAATAAGGTGTACTGAGCTCAGTGGCACTTCCAGATTGATTTTAATAAAATTGCTCTTTTTAATCGCTTAAACTGTTGCTTAGATTAAATGTTTTGCTTTTGTGCAAATCCACAGGAGTTACCCATATTAAAACAAAAACAAACACAAATTCTAACAGAAGCATTATTTCTATTATATTTCTCACCCAGAAAAGTGCTGTTTCTTCATCCCACTTGCTGTTGCTTACAAATGACTTAAAGATTTAAATAATAGACTGTGGGACAAATTGGTATCTTCTGTTATTACTGCATGCTGCTTTGTCATGTGTTACCGCATATTATGAAGGATAATTTATTTCCTTTAAAAGGGAAATATATTCCTTTAAGGTCATTATATTAAATGGGGTATTTTTTTCAGGTAATGTCAGCGAACATTAAGGTATAGAATAATTTTTGTTTTTTTTACAAGCTGGTTTTTCTCTCTTTCTTTTTTTTTTTAAAAAAAAGATAATTAAAAGAAGACAAACTAATAAAAAAAATCTGAAATCATTCCAGTGTGGATTTAGGAAAATACAGGGTTATCACCAAGCAAAGATTCATTCGTTCGTTCATTAATAAGGATTTCATTTATGTATTATGTATTGAATATCTCAAAGGACATATATGAGAACATATAAAGGGTGCCTCTAGATGCTTTATTGTTTATTTTAGGAACAGTTCCCTTTTTAAACATAGATAAAAAGATTGTATCTGTTTTTAAAAAAAACACCATTAGTGTTTTTTAAATTGATTGGTAATGCCACCATTTGCTGATTGGGGATCACAGTTGCATTACTCCTATGGAGACCAATAATGGGAGGGGTGGGTGGGTTGGCACAATGGTTGATTTAATTTATTAAATGGAGCAGGACAAGATAAATGGTTTGCTCTTGTTTTTTTTAACTGGCCTAGCTAATAGAAATAAGGATGCTAATTCACAAGGTGTTTTGTTGAATTTGTTGAATGCCCTGGCTATCATATATCTTAAATGGTATTATTTTGGGTGAAAGTATATTGAGATGTAAACTACTTCCCATTTTATGTATGCCTCTCATATTTTGAAAATTCATTTCTTTTAAACTTTTCAGTCTTCTATCGTCCTTTAAAAGATTAACTTTTCCTCTCTTGATCTACTTAAATGCATACATAACAGTGATACTTGAAGTCCTTCCCTGCTTACTATTCTGGCTTTTAGTAGACAGTAAATAGTGATGCCGTCAGGTATTTCCTGAAAGTAATGTATACAGATAGATAATGGTTGTGAATAACCAGCCATTCAGCCTGACAGCATTCCAGATTCCAGCATATCCACCTGGTTGTTTCTGACTAATAGATGCTTTTCTTGCAACATCTTCAGCAGACAAATGATACCTTACTGGCATTATTAATCTACAGGTAAAAAATAACTTCCCTTTTTTCTGTTCCAGGGAACCGTGAATAATATTCCTATTCTCAATTTGTTTAATCTGAATGCAAAACATAACTTTGATGGTGTCACTCTGCCTTAAAAATGAAGAATGGCTGATTGTTACTGAAACGTGTGGATAATTTTATTGATGTAAATATATGCAAGAGAAGCCATGTTAGGGAAGGTCATGGAACAGAAAATGTACTTGGCACTGAATGTGGAGCAAGTACATTGTACTCCATAAATTCTGTGACTTCATTTTTGGGATGGATTCTATTGATTCAGAATCCAGACAAGATCTGTAAGCTCCAAATATAGTAATAACATAGGTTTTGAAGATGTATAGGTCTAGGAGCAACACAAAATGGTAGTAGAGAGATGCAGGGAAAAAATTATTTGCAGCCTATAAGTGATCATTGATATCAGGTTCTTTTAATACCTGGGTAAGTATTTTTAAATACACAAAGGGAAAGTTGCTATAAGAGGGAATAGGCTCAACCCTCACCATTAACATATTTTGGCAAACACCAGGTTTTGTTTGTTAGTAGTCTGTAATAAGAGGTAAGGAATCAACTTTCAATCCTTTTCCCCCAGTGTCCAGTCAGGGGAGTCCAGCAATGAGTGTCATCTTGTCACCTGGCCTGGAGAATACCTTGTAACTCATGATTTTAGTTGCTGGGCATAAGGATGCTGGTGGCAACTTCAGTATCATCTGAAATTATCCCAATGCTGACCCTATCCAGATCAAGACCATCAAGTTTGGATTTGCCTACCTGATTTGTGGCCATGATGAGGTGAAATGAATTTAAATGTTGTGGCTTGTTGTTTACAGCAGGGAAACCTGCATTGATGATTCAAGAAAATTATCATTTGCCTACTGAAGATGTTGCAATGCTATCATGCAACGCATATGATATATTTTGATGTCCAATTGATTTTCTTCTCCATATATAATTATAATCTTCCATCTGCTTTCTTTCATACTTTGATAATTTCTTTTGTAAAATTAACATTGAAGTGTTATTCTCATGTCAAGTGTTTATAAAACAAAAATGGCCTATTAAAATCTAAATTCTTAATTCATTTTTTAAAGAAAGTGACGCGGCTGATATTCAAGCCTCAACTATAACATTTATAATCTTCATTGTCCAATTTGTTAAAGCAGTAGCCCCCAACCTTTTGGCTACCAGGGACCGGTTCAATGGAGATAGGTTTTTCCGCGGATTGGAGAGGGCATGCTTGCTCATGCTGCCTGCATCCCGCAGATGGAGCTTTGCTTGTTTGTGCGGACTGGTTGCTAGCATGCTACAGACCAGTGTCGGTCCATGGACCGGGGGTTGGGAATCCCTGTGTTAAAGGAAGAAACAAGCAAATAATTGATGAGGCCGTATTCTTTGGAAATAATAAAATACAACGATATAACTTTAATTCTCCGGTGTGCTGAGCTAAGAATCTAAAAGCATGGGTTAAATCTGTCTTTCTGCCCTGAGAGACTGAATCCTTTTAGGGCTTTGTAACCACGCCTCTCTTGACGGTGCCCCAGTTTGATTCAGTCTAAAGCCCAAGAGAGACATTTTTAGGAAGAGTTCTTCAGAACAGAATTAAGGTTTTTGGATTCTCAGTGATTCAGTGAGGGAGATATGGGTGAGAAATAGAGCACCACAGCAATCAGCTGTGGCATGAAAGCGGCAAGGATCTAAATTTCATCAGCTGTTCCTTGGCAACAGCTTGGATTTCGGCAATCGATTCACCCGCTTTAGCTCAGCGGAGCAGCACTGAGACATAGAGGTTCTAGTTAGTATAGTGCATTGAGGGCTTATATTAGGAATGGTGGTGTGGGGATACAGGTTGTAGTCTATGCATCCATAGGAGTTCATTGGCTGAGTTTGGATCAGTCACTACCTTTCAGCCTAAGTTCTCTGTGGCAGGATGCTTGATTATTCAAGCTGTATTATGAGCAGGGAAGAAGCTTGTTTTTCTTTTTCTACAATCCAGATCAACACCCTTAATTATGCATTTCAGAGGTTGACATAATAGAACAATTTAAATATATGTAGTTTATTATACGCTGTCTTGCTTTATTTTCTTCTACTTGAAGAAGTAATATTAATGCTTGTAAGAGCAGTACAAGAGGAAATAATTTACATGGAAAGTTTTGTATCATAGCCATTTCTTTAACCTCTAACAAAGTAGTTAATGCCTGATCAGTCATTACCTTCCCACTTCCTGAAAGCCTTCTACAATAAGAAATATTTTAATTTACTTTGAATCTAAGAGGAAGTGTGGGTGTATGCTTTTGTGTGAAAAGCAGATAAAACCACCCCATGTTCACAGTGTCTGCAATGCCCTAATGTTATTTCCACAGTATGGAAAAAAGAAAAAAAAAAGAAAGGTAATACATCAGTAGTGTGAATACATTGTATGACGTTTAATCAGAATTTCAGTTTCCTACCAAATATTTATATTCCTCTGAAGTGATTGTAAATCACACACAACTCCCATGCAAGAGGGAGTGTGGGAATGGTTGGAAACTCATTCCAATAGTTCATGCTTGCTTGATTATTATCAAACTCAGCTGGAAACATATTTTGTATTCTTTGCCGATCTGCTTAACAAAAGTTATTACCACAAATCTGCAAATTTGAGTTCATCCTTGAAGGTAACAATGAAAAGGAATTAAAGCTTTTTAAAAAGTTTCATTAATGCTAAAAATTGCAATCTTTTGTTCTTTAATACTCAGCAGTCCAGCTCCATTGTTAACATCCCTTTGCCCAATATTTCTTTTGTTCTTTTTAGCTTTGTTTCTTATAGGTTTTTTTTTTAATAATAATGATAACAGTGGCTGGGTGTTGATTAATTATTTGTTAGCTTTGTGATATACTGCCCAGAGTCACTTGCTTCATGAAGTGGACAGCTATATAATCTTTCTGAGAACATCTCATGGGTATTCTGATAAAATAGCTGTGAAGAGAGCTGTTGTGTCTTGGATGAGAAGGGAAACATTTTCAAAAGAAAAAACAAAGTCCAGTTGCCTCCTGAAAAACCACCTGTGGGACAACTATGACCTAGATCGGTGGTCTCCAACCTTGGCAACTTTAAGACTTGTGGACTTCAACTCCCAGAGTTCCTTAGCCAGCTTTGCTGGCTGAGGAACTCTGGGAGTTGAAGTCCACAGGTCTTAGAGTTGCCAAGGTTGGAGACCACTAACCTAGATGACTGAGAATCTTTTTTAGCTGTTATGGAGCGCATGACAATTTAGAAATGGGTGCTATGGCTGTCAATCCCATTTTGTAGGTGAATACAACTAGTTTTCCAAGTCATGCATACACACACCCCCAGTATGATCTTCTGTTCTGCCTCTGCCCATGTGCTGGCAGAATTGGCATTTTATGTGTCCCTTGAATTAAAGTCATCTCTCAGAATCCAGGAAACATGCCTTATCTATTGCATCGCTTGCCTTCTGGAAAGACATTACCCCTGAGATTTATATGGCTTCCACAACACTGGCATTCTATAAATCCTTTAATAGCTGGTTCTTCTCCATGCCTTGGATGAGATAAATAGAGCCCTTTATATGTGTGTGTTTGTGTTGTTGTTGTTGTTGTTGCTGCTGCTGTTGTTGATGCTGCTGTGGTTTTTATTATTGTCTATCAGTTATGTCCAGGGCCCATCTTTATTTTAGTTTGTGTAGGCTTTGTTATTTTTTGTGAGCAGTCCACGGTTAGTTGGATTTGGGCTGTGTCTACATAAATAGCTAAAATAAAATGGGAAGCTCTTTGCTGCCACCCATTTGCTTTCAATGAAGGTGACTCTAAAAGAAGTTTCAGCAAAAGCTTGATAAAGACAGTTCGAAGCCAGGAAAAAGTTTTAGGGTGAATGTTCGAATCCCCAATTCCCCTAAAGCAAATGGTTAACCTTTGGGAGCCCCGTAGCAAAACCATCAAACAGCTCCTTGCTACTGCTTTCAACAATTGCAAATAGATCCCAAGGAAACTGCAGTCTTGTCAGGCTGACATCCAGACTGGACATGGTTTTCAAACAGATTATTCACTGGCATATTCGTGAGCACGTAAGATAGGCATACTACAATTAAGAGTACCCAGCTGTGTTATTTGCAAAGAAATCATGGTAGACTAATCATATCTGTTTTGCTAGAGTTACAGATAGCCTTGTATGAGGTAGTTCTGTATGAGATAAGATTGCTACTTTGTTCAGCAACTGTTCACAGTTATGATGATACTGAAAAAAATAGCTTTACAACCAAATAGCACATTTATGATCCTTGCAGAGTCCCTCAGTATAGTGATTGCCATGACAGTCATTATACATTGCCCCGTGCCTGACCTATTATTTTTCCTTTTTTCTCCCCTTGCATAATGGGGAGGTTGGAGGGGAAGGGTTTATAAGAAAGTAAGCAAACAATGGGAGATGCATATTGAAAGCAATGTGATGGTGTTGGCAGCCCCAAGTGCATTATGCAAACAGTTTGATGTATTCCCCATTGTGTGCCTGCTTACTCTCTTGTGGACTTTCCTGTCTAATCTCGCTACTCCACAAGATGGGGAGGAAAGAAAATAATATGAGTCAGATACAGGATAAAGATTTTTTAAAAGATAACTTTAAGTTTAGCAATTTAGGTTCATGAATGTTGAGAAGTAGGAGAAGGAAAATGTAAAAAGTCATCAGCATCGTAAAGTCAAACATATGTATGTGCTTTTGAAAATGTTTTTACTTATGTTAAAGCCAACTGAGATTGGAGAAATATTAAAAGTTATTTCTAATCACCACTGATCTCAAGATTCATATATTTTTCATTTAGAGAATTTCAGAATGTATTTTGGATTATAAATTGTGAATAGATGCCATCTTGTGGTTTCTTATAGAAAATGCAATTCCAACTGAGTGAAGCTTTATGCAGCTGCTGTTTGAATGAATACCACTATCTTAATGCATTATATTCTTATCAAAGCTTACTTATCTTCTGAATGTTTACCCCTTTTGTACAGTGGCTTGTACTGAGGCAGTTCAATTGTAATTACAAAAAAAAGCATTTGAACTCTTACAATATTTCCTGAAGATTTTAACATAAATAAACTTTGTGTACATATGTACAGCTATTATTTTTTAAAACTTTTTAAAACAAATTTTAATTTTCTTTTTAAGATAATCATTTTTATAATGCAGATAAAAGTATTCTTTGTAAATACTACAAAGAACTTTCTCTTCACAGAAAGCCTATATTTGTTTCTAAATTAATCCATCTGGACTCTCTGCCATGAGGTATTTGTTTAGTTATTTGCACCTGCAAATAATCACAACTGTCACACTCCGAAAACCCCTTTCCGGCGGTAGTAAGAGTAGTAAGATGATTGGTAGATTTTATGAACCTTCATGCAATTTTATTGACAGAAGAGCCATTATTAGCAGAGTTGTTATATGGTAATGTTTGTAAGTGGGGTGAAATTTTTTTGATCTAATTTGAAATGAGCCTTTTTGTTATTTATCTGTTTAACAGTAATCTGATCAGAATATGTCATCTTGTCTGGGTATTCATTAGTGCTTTAAGGGATGTTAGCATAAAATCAAAACATAGGCAGATTATCACCAACTTTTAGGTACAGCAGTTGGCAAAATTAAACAGATGGGTTCAGAGAAACCCCCACTTACTGAGAGGGGAACAGGTCACACTTACTCTTCACCTCCATGTTGTACATGGAGTAGGGTATGAGTGCATGTTTAAATACATGCTTTGAAATTCTGAAAGAGATAAAAACCTTGTGATTATCTAGAGATAAAAAATAGAAATGTGTTAATATATGCTTATATTCCTATAATAGCTATTTATTATATATCACTAGCTAATGACTCGGCATTGCCCGAGTATTTATAGACGTCAAAGCATTTGTCTGACGGGGAGCCATTGAGAGGAGCCTTTCATCCCCCTGATCATGCCCATCATTCCTGCCCTCTCCCTTCCCTCTCTCATGCACTCCTCTTTCCCGCCCTGTCTACAATACTGGCACTTTGTAGGTCTACTGTGTGAGGGAGGCCTAGGCCTGAGTTGGGGCAAAGGATGATCCTAGGAACACAGGCTGGAGTTGTTTCCTGCGACATTGTGCCGCCGCAGTGAGGTGGAGGCGGGTGATATGCTTAGGTTGTGACCAGAGGTGGGTTTCTATGAGTTCGCACTTATTCGGTAGAACCGGTTCGTCAAATCTACCGAACCGGTTAGAAGAGGTTCCACCAGTGGACCCGGAAAGCAGGCCACACCTACAGAAGAGGTTCCAAAAATTTTTGAAACCCACCACTGGTCCTTGGATATGATTATTCTACACTATCATGCTCATATTTATAAAACTGAGTGCCTCTGTGAAAGGTAAGGATGACTACTGCGTTTGTGGTGCAATCAGAACATTGTGTTTGTTGAAGTTGTTTTAAGGCAAACCAAAGATGCCTTTTAAAAAACAAGTTTACATCATATTCTTATGCATGCCAGTGCTGTGTGTGAGATAATTTAAGGTGGTTCTGACAAGTGTCATCAGCATCTTCATATCCGGTCACGTGGGCGGCAAGCCACTCCCATCCGGTCACGTGGGCGGCAAGCCACTCCCACAAAGGAGGCCACACCCACAGAATAGGTTCGAACAATTTTTGAAACTCACCACTGGTTGTGACAATCTCAATCAAAAGCCTCTGTACTGGCCTAATCAGACTCCCTTCCCCCTCCCATGATATGAACAATTGCCACTCTAGGACGCCACACTCGCTTTCCTTAAAGGCCCAGGCATTTCAGAGTTATACACACACATACAGACAGAAACACACACACACACCAGGGGTGTCTTGCTCCCACAGTGTTTGTCTCCGGAGGGTAAGTCATCTGTTTACCAAGTTTGGTTGAAATTGCTTGAGGGATTCCAGAGTTATTCCCGCCTTCCCTGGGTTATACTTACCTTTATTCGAACTTCCAAAGCCCAGCTCATCCGGACTGGCAGCTTGAATTTCCTCTCCTCAGCTGTTTCCCTTTTTTCTGACCAGTTTTTGTTCAATTGTGCACGCAGTGTGCTCGCAAAACGTGCACTCAGCGAACCGGTAGTAAGCCGGTTAGGAACCCACCACTGTCTTCCATCCTTCCGAGGTTGGTCAAATATAAGTGTAAGTCCTAAGAGCTACTAGTTGTATTTTTGAATAACTACAGAGATTCTGAATTTATTTATTTATTTACTTAATTATTTGTTTGATTTATACATCCTCCCATCTCACCTATATAATTCTGGAAAGCTTACAGTTTTGCTAACTAAATCAGACTGAGTGATTTATGGATCACTCTATCATTCCATGTAAATTATGTGAAGCCATGCTTTATGTTTCTTTAACTGCACAATAATATGTCTAATGACTTTTTCAGTTTGTGCTTATTCAGTTAAAAAGCACTAGTGGTTGCAAATCCCTACTGTTCGGGCCCATTTTACATTTGTTCCTATTCCTATTGATGTTTTAAATAGGAATGACACCTCTCTAAACATAAATAGGCTCCTAATTTTTTTTTAAAAAAGAGAATACAATTGAAACATGAGCAAATAGAAAAAATATTTGTCTAATACGGCTATAATAGGCCTGGATTCAAAGGGTGAAAAACATGATTAAAAGCATACTTAGGCATTATATCAAAAGCATCTCTTCCCAAAATCTCATGCCAACTGTTTTAAGGAATTTTTGGCAGGTGCTGTGTGGGGGCCCAACAATCTCCTGAATCTCATTTTTGCCCATCAGATCTGCATTTCTGTGCAGCCATGCTGTGTAAGGCAATAGTTACAAAAAGTAATTTGATTGTACAGGTTTAGACAACTGGCTGTCTACAGACTTTCTCCCATTAAAAAATAGAAGAAGCTTTGGGCATAAAGCCTGCTAGTTTGGTCTGAAATTCAAGGCAGTCAGATAACTGCTATGTACAGAGCTTGAAATGGTATGGCGTGCTGTCTCCATTCATTTCAGGTAATCTAAAAACCACATCACAGCTTCTTAGTAGAATAAGTAAAATTTGTTCTTTGGTAACGTGAGTGGTTGGATTTAATGTTTCTAATTTAGAAGCGCTTATAGACCTAGGATTGTGTAGCACAGTTTATGAGATATGACATAAATTAATTATCCACATGGATTAGGATTGTACAGTATGTTCTCCAAATATATCGGATTGTAGGCTTCCTATGAAAAACACGGCTGATTTCCCAGTGGGGAAATATTTGAATTACTAGTCCAGTCTCAAATGTAATCTGGCAAGTAGATGATGAAGTGAAACAGATGAATAAAGTTTGACCAATCTTGATTTCATGATTAGTTTCTTTTTGTATTATTTATATTCATTTATTTAGGTGGCTGCTGTCTGGTTAATTTCTTTAAAATAACTTTATTAGTCGTACCTCATTTTATCTTCCATAAAAATAATATGGCAGATTAAATAGTAATACCAAGTATGTAACAGCATCCTATTTTGATTCTGGTCATTTTGATTGTGGCATCAAACCTAGTCCATTTAGTGGAATTTAATGCAGTATATAAGACCACAGATGAAAGTGTTCGTCTCTGTGAAATGTGTTGTTTTGTCACCAAGATCCATCCCAGTTCTACCTTTTTTTGTTGAGGAGAGCTATCATCCAGAATAATCCAGATGCTGTTAATAGTGAGCATGAAATGGGCATGTATTAAATTAAGGTAGAAAATTATCTTTTCTTACTGGCTATTGCGATGTAATGTATCCAGAATAACTCAGTCTTTTCTAGATGACTATTAACATTCAAGGAATACAACAGTATCTAATGTTTTTTCCATCTTTTAGCCAAAACAAAACCCTCAAGTTCATTTTATAGTCTTCTCCTACCCCATATCAGTTGCTATATCATATTGGAAGCAAACACCCTATTTCGTTCTGTATCTAGATCATTGATACATGTTTCAGTTTAGATGCCAACCATCCCAAACCAGCTGTTTCATGCATGAAATAATTTGTGCATAAACCATGTTACCCCTCTGTAATTATCACCGTGACCCTTGTCATTCTGTGTTTCTTCGGATTAGTGTACAGATGCATGGAATATGTGGTTAATCCAAATGTAATCAATCCATGGAATTCTCTCCTTGGCATCCAAGAAAGCACAGAGAGATCTTCTTGCTGTCCAGAATCTCCTTACTCACTCAACAAGTGCAGTTTTAAAATGACTGCCAAAGCACATGACAAGATGATGATAAACTTTATCCAAATGGAATGGCAGTAGGCAAGCAGTGTGTATGTGTGTGGGACAGTCATCGCAACCTCTCCACAAAAAGAAAAATTGCTTCCAGTTTCCTTTTCTCTCCCTCACCAATTTCCCCCCACCTTCCAGCTGTTTATCTGCTAATAAATATCGCCCAAAACTCCATGAAAGCTAGTGGTGTGATTAATGAGGATAGGGGGTGGATGGAGAAAGCAATTAAATATATTTATTTTTTCACTCATTCACTTAGCTCATTTTTACACCAAATTGAGTGAGGCAAAGATGTTCAACTGAAAATTTAGTGGGGGGGACATGATTGCTGGCTGATTGGTGGAAGAAAGAGAAGATAGATTGAGAACTAAAGGGAATAACTGTCTAGAACAGCCGTCCCCAACCTTTCTGGTTCGGCAGACCAGAGGTGATGGTGGAAGTGGGAGGAGAGGGAATGATTTCATGTGTGCATCTGCAGCATGCACAGATGGAGTTTCATGTGCATGTGCTCTCGCCCACCCTTTGTGCCGGTTTACCATGGGCCCCCTGGCCTAGAGGAGAAAAATATAAAAGTGAGGGTTTGTAGACCTTTGGTGCAGGGGTAAAATCCAGCAGGTTCTGGAGAACCGGTAGCAAAAATTTTGAGTAGTTTGGAGAACCGGTATCAGAAACTTTGAGTAGTTTGGAGAGCCGGCAAATGCCACCTCTGGCTGGCCCCAGAGTGGGGAGGGAATGGAGATTTTACAGTATCCTTCCCCTGCCACGCCCACCAAGCCACACCCACCAAGCCACACCCACCAAGCCATGTCATGCCTACCAAGCCACGCCCACAGAACCGGTAGTAAAAAATTCAAATTTCACAACTGCTTTGGTGACATATCCAGTAAAAACATCCTCCTTCCCTCAAAATCCATGGGAATGGGTTCCTTGAAATGACATTGCAAAAATAGGGTATTTCAGGGAGGACAATTCTGAATAATTGCACAAATGGGGCAGTTTTCTAGGAAAATTTAGAATTTTCACCCCGTGGGAAGAAGCAGGGGGGAAAAAACCTTGAATAATCTTGGCATTGATTTGATGACTAGTAAATGCTGTTTTTATAAGGCACTTTGGAGCATGGTAATTGGCTCAAGTGAAAAGGCTGATAAAATATGAGCAATAAGCTTCCCAATGCTTAGTTACTATGCACAGCATTGTTCAAATGAGTCCACATAACTTCTGCAGATTTCTCTTTATTTAGTTTGTTTAAATTAGTTAATCATTTTTATGGTTCACTGACACTTTATTTAAGGGAAAACCACATCGATGTGTATTGCTGCATTGCAAATTATGTATTATAGTACACTATGCACCCATATTCCTCTAAGTAAATAAGCCCCCTACATACTGTTGTTTGAGTGACAGCACAGTCCTGTGGTTAATACACAGATAATAATTTTGTGTTAGGAATAGGCATAGGATTGGTATTAAAGACACATGCTTTGTTCTGTAATATAACCAGGTGTTGGGTTTTTTAAAATTTTCTCTTCTGCTCAAATTATCAGGACAACCTTAATGACAAGAACTATGCCGCTGCAATAGATCTTGCTTGCTGATAGATTGATTGAGGATTGATTTAAGGAGAGTTGTTTCAGTAACTGGTTCTGGCCATCTAGAATTTGGAAATAATTCTCTGGAGAGCTCTCGTTCATTGGAATAGAGTACAAAGTTCTATATGTAAATGGTTAGGCTGCATAACAGAATGTTCTATCAAATAGAATTTAAGGCCTTTTATTATTTGTACTGTGAAATGAAAAAGCATAAATTGTTTGCTGTGATTTTCTTCCACATATATTAGCAAATGGGTTAGATACATATGCCCCCCTTGATATAGCAAGAAAAATAACTTCCATACTGAGCCAGGCTGTGGCAGTATCTTTCAGCATTTGCTTTGTGCGTAACAAGTTTCTACTTAGAATCCTTAGGAAAAAAATGTTGTAAGTAATTAAATACTATAATGTCTTTGCAATATTAACAACACTCTTGGCCTTGCATGTTATTAAAACAAATGTGCTTCATATAAATAAATGCTATGAGTAGAAAGCTTAATATTAAACATTTCAACAGGGATATGGAGTTCTTTGGAAACAACAGGGAGAGATTTAGATTTCTCTTTTCTGATCTATTAGCTACACACACACACACAAACACACACACACCAGACATGAATTTGGTAAAAATTTGTTTCCAATTATGCGTGGCACTAAAATATAAAATATTATTGCTGTTGTAAGTAAGACTTTGGGTTTTTTTATGAAATAACATTCTCTCATTTCCCTTGCTGTTATATCAGAGATCGCTCTGTTTTTAAAATAAATCTGCCATCATATTTTCAAAATTTTTGGAAGGTCACTGCTCCTTCCAGTAGATTTATTTTTCTTCCAATGATCTACATTCTTTGACTGGTTTGTTTTGTTTTTAAAGAAATCCAATGCTTGGCTGCCAAAGCTGTTTTCTTTTTCTTAGAAAAAGTTGTT